>NW_021703785.1:60671362-60935288 GCF_005190385.1 Monodon monoceros | reverse complement strand
GTATCTAAAATGAAAATCTCACTGGATAGGCTTAACTGTCAGTTGGACATTCTAGAGCGAAAGATAAGTCAACTTGAAAAAAGGACAATAGAAATTGTCCAAATGGAAGCACAGATAGGAAAAAATTAAAAGCTGGAAAAAAGATGAAGAGAGTCTAGGTGAATTGTGAGATAATAATAAACATTCTAATACAGGTGTAAGTGAAGTGTCATAATGAGATTGAGGCATAAAAAATTTGAAGGCATAGAAGAATTTTTTTCAAATCTGATGGAAAACATGAACCCACAGACTGAAGAAGCTAAATAAATCACAACAAGGAAAGCTGTACCAAGGTACACCGTAATTAAATTATTGAAAACCAGTGATAAAGAGAGAAAAACTTAAAAAGCAGCCAGAGGAAAAAAAGATGTATTATATGTGGGGAACAATGATAAGTATACTACTGACTTCTTGTTAGAAACAGTTCAAACCAGAAAACAATAGAATAGCATCTTTAAAAAGGTGAATGTTAAAACACTTTCAACTTTGTGTATTCATCAAAAGTATTTTTCAAACTGAAAGTGAAATAAATACATTTTGAGATAAGACAAACAAAAGTAGAGAGGATTGGGCTTCCCTGGTGGCGCAGTGGTTGAGAGTCCGCCTGCCGATGCAGGGGACACGGGTTCGTGCCCCGGTCCGGGAAGATCCCACATGCCGCGGAGCGGCTGGGCCCGTGAGCCATGGCCGCTGAGCCTGCGCATCTGGAGCCTGTGCTCTGCAATGGGAGAGGCCACAACAGTGAGAGGCCCGTGTACCACACACAAAAAAAAAAAGTAGAGAGGATTTATCATCAGTATACTGCAAGAAATGATAAAGGAAGTTCTTCAGGCTGAAGGAGGGAAGTGATACCAGAAGAAAACTCCTATTTACACAGAGGAATGACAAGTGCAGGAAATGCTAAATATAAAAGATAGTAGACCATTTGAAATAAAAATAATAACTGAATTATGGAGTTCTTAACAAAGAGAAATAAAGTTTATGACTACAAAAGCACAAAAGATGGAGTGGGAGGGAAGTAGAAGTATACTGTTGTGATGATGTAAGTTTACTCATGAAGTGTATAATATTGTTTAAAGGTAGATTGTAAACCTTACAGCAAGCACTAAAATAAATTATCTAACATGCCAACAGTTAAAATAGAATGTTAAAAAAACTGTTATATCAAAAGAAGGCAGAAAGAAGAAAAGAACAGATGGGACAAATATAAAACAAGTAACAAGACGATAGACTTAAATTCATCCTTATAAGTAACTATATTAAATGTAAAAGAACTACACACTCCAATTAAAAAGCAGTAGTATTAGATTGGGTGAAAATGCACGTGACCAAACTGTCTGCTGTCTATAACAAATCCACTTTAAATATAAGGACACAGTTTAAAAATATGGTATAATATATACCATGCAAATAAAAATTATAATAAAGTTGAAGTAGCTATATTCTGATATTAATATCAGAAAAATTAGACTGGTGGACAGATAATACCAAAGATAAAGAGGGATATTTCATAATTATAGGATCAATTCATGAAGAAGATATAATAGTAAATATTGGCAGCTAGTAGCAGAACTTCATAAAACATGAAGTATAAGTTTATAGAATTGAGGAAGAATAGATAAATTGACATTTATTTTGATATTTCAACCCTCCTCTGTCAATAATTGATAGGAAAATTAGAAAACTAGCTCAGTGTAAAAGAACTGAACAATGTCGCTAGTCAGCTGAGCCCAATAGAAAGAGAATACCACACACAACTATGGAAAATAACATTCTTTTAAAGTGCATATAAAACATTCACCAAGCTAATGTAAAAATGAACAAAAAGAAAATAAGAAAGCCACTAGTAAGTATTCCCATCTATGAACATGGTATGCCTGTTTATCCAGATCTTCTTTTAGAATTTTCAGTAAAGATTTACAGTTTCTTCGTATAATTTTCCATGTATGTTACTGGGTTTATTCCTAGGGAAGAATTCTGTGGCTTTTATAAGGCCTTTTATTTTCCATTACGTGTTCTGATTAGATATTGCTGATGTACAGGGAAAGTACTAAATGTTTTGTTAATTTTGAATCTGGCCAGTTAACTAAACTCTTCGTTCTATTAGTTTATCAGTTGTTTGCCTTGATTTTTTGTTTCTGGTACAGACATCTAAAGTTAATGAGTTTCATTAATTTTTTTCAGTTTTATGACTAAACTCATTGTATTGGCTAGGTGCTCCAAAGTAAACAGTAGATGTAATGGTGAGTGTGCATATTTTATTTTGAACTTTAATGTTTCTGATGTTTCATCATCAAGTGTGATGTTTGTTGTAGATTTCCAGTGTTCCAACATGGACACATGGTATTCATCTCTAACTGGGTATGTAGTGTAGTAATCTGTAAATTCAGCATAACTGCAGTCAAAATTGCCGTGGAACCATTTTATTAAATAATTATCTAGAAAGAAATATATGAGAGGAGACTCTGGTCACTTTTGACCATCTCCACAGTTGCCACTCTGGTCCAAGGTAGTATCATCTGTGCCTGGATTATCATGTTAGCCTTGGATCTATTCTGTTTTCCCCCTTGCTCTCTCTATCATTGCCACACCAACCTCTACAATCTAATCTTAGCATCTCAACTAGAGTGATCCTTGAAAGGGTCGCCTTCACTTAACCCTCCATTTTACAGAAGAGGACATTTTTAGAAAGGTTAAATAATTGAAACAAGGTGAAACAATTAGCAAGAAGCAGAGCCAAGATTCGAATCCAGTATTCCAGAGCCTATTCTCTTTAACACTAGCTTGTACTGTATTTTTATTAACTCTTTCTATGTTGAGATTACATTGTTTTATTATTTTTAGAGGAAGCTCAGAAACGTTAGGCATGTGTAATAGATAAGGCTTATGTGAGATATGTGCCTTGGTCTCATCTAAAATATGCTTTAATTTTACTCTGAATGACAGAAAGCTGACCCACTATGGCATCTTTGGTGTGTATATTGTGATAAAGAGAAATCAAAAATGTACATTTTTAAACCAGTCTATTATAAGTATATTTTTTTCTTAGTTTTTCAGGTTTAAACTGTTAACACCTTCTTTTCTCCTATGGCGTGTTTGATTGCACCCTTAACTGTGGCACTGTAATAAAGCTCAATTTTAGTGATCACAGAACCTGAATGTTGAAATAAGTTATTTTTAGAAGTGCTGGGTTTATGGTAATGATGAAAGTTGTATTACGTTGTTATGGCAACCAAAATCCTAAAGTACTGATTAATGACAAGCTCACTGATTCTGGAAGTAAGCAGTTCATTTCTTATCTATCACGGCTCAGTACTTTAAATAATTATTTAAAATATACATAATTTCAGTGAACATATTTTAAAATGAGAACGGTATCTCCGTTTAGTTATACAATTATCTTTGTTAGTACTTTTAAAATTTATAATACCATATTTTTATGGCATTATGACATTTATAACTGGACAAGTTAAATTTCTTAAGGTATGGAATTCCTGTGCATAGGTAACTAAAATATGTTGCCTTTATGTGAAATTATGTAACAAACTGATCTTCTCCTCATTTATTTCTTCTTTTTTCTCATAGCACATTAGCTATATCTTTGATATATACTGGTATAGCAAACTATATGGGAAAAGAAAAACTGTACTTTGCAAAAGTAAGAAAGACTTTCCAAAACATGAAAATAAGGCACATAGAGTCTGGGAGAACAGCATGTCTTTTTTTAAATTAATTAAGTTATTTATTTTTGGCTTTGTTGGGTCTTCGTTGTTGTGCGTGGGCTTTCTCTAGTTGCGGCGAGAGGGGGCTGCTCTTTGTTGCGGTGTGCGGGCTTCTCGTTGCGGTGACTTCTCTTGTTGCCGGGCACGGGCCCTAGGTGCGTGGGCTTCAGTAGTTGTGGCATGCGGACTCAGTAGTTGTGGCTTGCAGGCTCTAGAGCGCAGGCTCAGGAGTTGTGGTGCATGGGCTTAGTTGCTCTGCGGCATGTGGGATCTTCCCGGACCAGGGCTCGAACCCGTGTCCCCTGCACTGGGAGGCGGATTCTTAACCACTGCACCACCAGGGAAGCCCCATCATGTCTTTTCAGTGTCATACTGAAACATTGTTAACAGGCCCATCAAAAATTATTTAATTATTTAAGAGGAATGCACCCTTGTTTGATTCTCTGTTTACTGTTGATTAAAGGTTCCATGGTTTTCCATGTCCTGTGTTTTTTCTTGCTCCATGGGATGTTAACTCATTTTATTTGTAACTTAATTTATTCTAACCTTCCTTTTTAAATACCTGTAAATGACCAGTTCCTCAGAATGTTTTAACCAGCTTTACCATCTTGTAATTTCCTCATTGAGTTATTAAATTTTTGACATTCTTTATTTGTATGAGTCATGTTTTTAAATTTTTTGAAATTACTTTGAGAATTTTATGGTAGTAAAGAAACCAAGAAAGTTAATGGTCTAACTTTATAGATGAATCTTGGCTTACATTCAGATTTTGCTTTTCCATTTTAACTGGCCTTTTACATATCTGTTGGTCATGGGAAAAGCAGAACTTACCTTTAGAATTTTGACATAGAGAAACAGTTCTAAATGTACTGTCCATCAGCCATGTGATTGGCTGTGATTGATCAAAATATAGAAAGTAAAATCTGAGGTGGGTACCCATGCTGGAAAATAGCATACATGACTTAAAGGAAAAAAAAGGTACTGCTTTTCTTTACCTGTAGACGAAGTGATCAGTAGATAAGGACATTCCACGTTTTCAGAAGCACATGACTAGACTGAGATGATTTGCTTGTCCTTTTGTATTTATAGAATTCCTGAATTTTTCTATTTTGAATATTGATTTTGTCACTATAATGATTTATCATTATTTGAACTCTGTATTTCATACATGGTATTAGTGAATAATTTGGGCCACGACACCAGGCAGGCAGGCAGATATACAGATACATGTGTATACTTTTTCACATAAAGGATGAACTTACATAGTAATTAGCATTATAAATAAGAAGGAGGAGATAGTAAAATGGCAAGAAAATTGCTTTAGCACTTTAGAAACACCACCCATTTTTATACAAGTAACTGATATGCTTACTACAATTCATTATTTAGGGAACCCAATTCTCCAAAGTAATGTGTGTGTCTGTATGTATATGTGTATGTATGGGTGTAAATAAACACATAGAGTTTTTTGTTTTTGTTTTTGTTTTGTGGTACGCGGGCCTCTCACTGTTGTGGCCTCTCCCATTGCAGAGCACAGGCTCCGGACGCGCAGGCCCAGCGGCCATGGCTCACGGGCCCAGCCGCTCCGCGGCATGTGGGATCCTCCCGGATCCGGGCACGAACCCGTGTCCTCTGCATTGGCAGGCGGACTCTCAACCACTGCGCCACCAGGGAAGCCCCTCACATAGAGATTTTTTAACCACAGTTCATTAAAATGCTCTTAACTCTCAATGAAATGACATAATTTTAAAGCTGGAAGTGTCTTGTAAAGATTATCGAGGTCAGTATTTTGTTTTACAATAGTGAAATTAAGTCCTGGAACGGTTAAATTACTTGTTTAAGGCAGCAGTAAGTAGCAGAACTTCAACTAGAGTCAAGATCTCCTGACAGTAATGTCCTTCACTATACCATTTTATCTCTACCATATATAATTCATTAGGAAAACATTAATGAGCATGAGTGTATGGACATGTACCTGGCTTTGGTAGTGATAAATGAACTCTTAACATTTGTCCAGAAATATCAGAAATATGGACTCACTATCAGGCACAGTTCTTGCTCTTTACAGTTTGGATTTGACTCAGATTCACTTGGAGAATGTCTATTTCCATTGCATTTCTATCCTCTGGATTTTTTTTCTTATTAAGTTATGAGCACTTTTTTTTTCTTATCATGAATTTAATACACATCAGTGTATACATGTCAATCCCAATCACCCAGTTCATCACCCCCCCCCCCGCTGCTTTCCCCCCTTGGTGTCCATACGTTTGTTCTCTACATCTGTGTCTCTATTATTTCAGCCCTGCAAACTGGTTAATCTGTATCATTTTTCTAGGTTCCACATATATGCGTTAATATACGATATTTGTTTTTCTCTTTCTGACTTACTTCACTCTGTATGACAGTCTCTAGATCCATTCATGTCTCAACAAATGACCCAGTTATGTTCCTTTTTATGGCTGAGTAATAATCCATTGTATATATGTACCACATCTTCTTTATCCATTCATCTGTCGATGGACATTTAGGTTGCTTCCAACCTGGCTATTGTAAATAGTGCTGCAATGAACATTGGGGTGCATGTGTCTTTTTGAATTACAGTGTTATCTGGGTATATGCCCAGTAGGGGGATTGCTGTGTCATATGGTAATTCTATTTTTAGTTCTTTAAGGAACCTCCATACTGTTCTCCATAGTGGCTGTATCAATTTACGTTCCCAACAGTGCAAGAGGGTTCCCTTTTCTCCACACCCTCTCCAGCATTTGTTGTTTGTAGATTTTCTGATGATGCCCATTCTAACTGGTGTGAGGTGATACCTCATTGCAGTTTTGATTTGCATTTCTCTAAGAATTAGTGATGTTGAGCAGCTTTTCATGTGCTCCTTGGCCATCTGTATGTCTTCTTTGGAGAAATGTCTATTTAGGTCTTCTGCCCATTTTTGGATTGGGTTGTTTGTTTTTTTAATATTGAGCTGCATGAGCTGTTTATATATTTTGGAGATTAATCCTTTGTCCATTGACTCGTTCGCAAATATTTTCTCCCATTTTGAGGGTTGTCTTTTCATCTTGTTTATGGTTTCCTTTGCTGTGCAAAAGCTTTGACATTTCATTAGGTCCCATTTGTTTATTTCTGTTTTTATTTCCATTACTCTAGGAGGTGGATCAAAAAAGATCTTGCTGTGATTTATGTCAAAGAGTGTTCTTCCTGTGTTTTCCTCTAAGAGTTTTATAGTGTCTGGTCTTACATTTAGGTCTCTAATCCATTTTGAGTTTATTTCTGTCTGTGGCATTAGGGAGTGTTCAAATTTCATTCTTTTACGTGTAGCTGTCCAGTTTCCCCAGCACCACTTATTGAAGAGACTGTCTTTTCTCCATTGTATATCCTTGCCTCCTTTGTCATAGATTAGTTGACCATAGGTGTGTGGGTTTATCTCTGGGCTTTCTATCTTGTTCCATTGATCTGTGTTTCTGTTTTTGTGCCAGTACCATGTTGTCTTGATTACTGTAGCTTTGTAGTATAGTCTGAAGTCAGGGAGTCTGATTGCTCCAGCTCCGTTTTTTTCCCCTCAAGACTGCTTTGGCTATTTGGGGTCTTTTGTGTCTCCGTACAAATTTTAAGATTTTTTGTTCTGGTTCTGTAAAAAATGCCTTTGGTGATTTGATAGGGATTACATTGAATCTGTAGATTGCTTTGGGTAGTGTAGTCATTTTCAGAATATTGATTCTTCCAATCCAAGAACATGGTGTATCTCTCCATCTGTTACTGTCATCTTTAATTTCTTTCATCAGTATCTTATAGTTTTCTGCATACAGGTCTTTTGTCTCCCTAGGTAGGTTTATTCCTAGGTATTTATTCTTTCTGTTGCAGTGGTAAATGGGAGTGTTTCCTTAATTTCTCTTTCAGATTTTTCATCATTAGTGTATAGGAATGCAAGAGATTTCTGTGCATTAATTTTGTATCCTGCAACATTACCAAATTCATTGATTAGCTCTAGTAGTTTTCTGGTGGCATCTTTAGGATTCTCTATGTATAGTATCATGTCATCTGCAAACAGTGACAGTTTTAGTTATTTTTCAATTTGTATTTCTTTTTCTTCTCTGATTGCCGTGGCTAGGACTTCCAAAACTATGTTGAATAAGAGTGGTGACAGTGGAAATCCATGTCTTGTTCCTGATCTTAGAGGAAATGCTTTCAGTTTTTCACCATTGAGAATGATGTTTGCTGTGAGTTTGTCATATATGGCCTGTATTATGTTGAGGTAGGTTCCCTCTATGCCCACTTTCTTGAGAGTTTTGTCATAAACAGGTGTTGAATTTTGTCAATAGCTTTTTCTGCATCTATTGAGATGATCATATGGCTTTTATTCTTCAATTCGTTAATATGGTGTATCACATTGATTGATTTGCATATATTGAAGAATCCTTGCATCCCTGGGATAAATCCCACTTGATCATGGTGTATGATCCTTTTAATGTGTTGTTGGATTCTGTTTGCTAGTATTTTGTTGAGGATTTTTGTATCTATATTCATCAGTGATATTAGTCTGTAATATTCTTGTTTTCTAGTATCTTTGTCTGGTTTTGGTATCAGGGTGATGGTGGCCTCATAGAATGAGTTTGGGAGTGTTCCTTCCTCTGCAGTTTTTGGAAGAGTTTGAGAAGGATGGGTGTTAGCTCTTCTCTAAATGTTTGATAGAATTCACCTGTGAAGCCATCTGGTCCTGGACTTTTGTTTGTTGGAAGATTTTTAAATCACAGTTTCACTTTCATTACTTGTGATTTGTCTGTTCATATTTTCTATTTCTTCCTCGTTCAGTCTTGGAAGGTTATACCTTTCTAAGAATTTGGCCATTTCTTCCAGGTTGTCCATTTTATTGGCATAGAGTTGCTTGTAGTAGTCTCTTAGGATGCTTTGTATTTCTGTGGTGTCTGTTGTAACCTCTTCCTTTTCATTTCTAATTTTATTGATTTGAGTCCTCTCCCTCTTTTTCTTGATGAGTCTGGCTAATGGTTTATCAATTTTGTTCATCTTCTCAAAGAACCAGCTTTTAGTTTTATTGATCTTTGCTATTGTTTTCTTTGTTTCTATTTCATTTATTTCTGCTCTGATCTTTATGATTTCTTTCCTCCTGCTAGCTTTGGGTTTTGTTTGTTCTTCTTTCTCCCGTTCCTTTAGTGTAAGGTTAGATTGTTTATTTGAGCTTTTTCTTGTTTCTTGAGATAGGCTTGTATAGCTATAAACTTGCCTCTTAGAACTGCTTTTGCTGCATCCCATAGGTTTTGGATCATTGTGTTTTCATTGTCATTTGTCTCTAGGTATTTTTTGATTTTTTCTTTGATTTCTTCAGTGATCTCTTGGTTATTTGGTAATGTATTGTTTAGCCTCCATGTGTTTGTGTTTTTTACGTTTTTTTCCCTGTAATTCTTTTCTAATCTCATAGCGTTGTGGTCAGAAAAGATGCTTGGTATGATTTCAGTTTTCTTAAATTTACTGAGGCTTGATTTGTGACCCAAAATGTGATCTGTCCTGGAGAATGTGTAATCTGCTGTTTTTGGATGGAATGTCCTATAAATATCAATTAAATCTATCTGGTCTATTGTGTCATTTAAAGCTTATGTTTCCTTATTTATTTTCATTTTGGATGATCTGTCCGTTGGTGTAAGTGAGGTGTTAAAGTCCCCCACTATTATTGTGTTACTGTCGATTTCCTCTTTTAGAGCTGTTAGCAGTTGCCTTATGTATTGAGGTGCTCCTATGTTGGATGTATATATATTTATAATTGTTATATCTTCTTCTTGGATTGATCCGTTGATCATTATGTAGTGTCCTTCCTTTTCTCTTGTAACATTCTTTATTTTAAAGTCTATTTAATCTGATACGAGTATTGCTACTCCAGCTTTCTTTTGATTTCCATTTGCATGGAATATCTTTTTCTATCCCCTCACTTTGAGTCTGTATGTGTCTGTAGGTCTGAAGTGGGTCTCTTGTAGACAGCATATATATGGGTCTTGCTTTTGTATCCAGTCAGCAAGCCTGTGTCTTTTGGTTGTAGTGTTTAATCCATTCATGTTTAAGGTAATTATCAATATGTATGTTCCTATGACCATTTTCTTAATTGCTTTGGGTTTGTAGGTCCTTTTGTTTCTTGTGTTTCCCGCCTAGGGAAGTTCCTTTAGCATTTGTTGTAGAGCTGGTTTGGTGGTGCTGAATTCTCTTAGTTTTTGCTTCTCTGTAAAGCTTTTGATTTCTCCATAGAATCTGAATGAGATCCTTGCTGGGTAGAGTAATCTTGGTTGTAGGTTCTTCCCTTTCATCACTTTAAGTATATCATGCTACTTCCTTCTGGCTTATAGAGTTTCTGCTGAGAAATCAGCTGTTAACCTTATGGGAGTTCCCTTGTATGTTATTTGTCGTTTTTCCCTTGCTGCTTTTAATAATTTTTCTTTGTATTTAATTTTTGCCAGTGTGATTACTGTGTTTCTTGGCATGTTTTTCCTTGGATTTATCCTCTATGGGACTCTCTGTGCTTCCTGGACTTGGGTGGCTATTTCCTTTCCAGTGTTAGGGAAGTTTTCTATTATAATCTCTTCAAATATTTTCTCTGGTCCTTCCTCTCTCTCTTCTCCTTCTGGGACCCCTATAATGCATATGTTTTTGCATTTAATGTTGTCCCAGAGGTCTCTTAGGCTGTCTTCATTTCTTTTCATTCTTTTTTCTTTATTCTTTCCCACAGCAGTGAATTCCACCATTCTGTCTTCCAGGTCACTTATCTGTTCTTCTGCCTCAGTTAATATGCTGTTGATTCCTTCTAGTGTAGTTTTCATTTCAGTTATTGTATTGTTCATCTCTGTTTGTTTGTTCTTTCATTCTTCTAGGTCTTTGTTAAACATTTCTTACATCTTCTCGATCTTTGCCTCTGTTCTTTTTCCGAGGTCCTGGATCATCTTCACTATCATTATTCTGAATTCTTTTTCTGGAAGGTTGCCTGTCTCCACTTCATCTTGTTTTTTTTCTGAGGTTTTATCTTGTTCCTTCATCTGGTACATAGCCCTCTGCCTTTTCATCTTGTCTGTCTTTCTGTGAATGTGGTTTTTGTTCCACAGGCTGCAGGATTGTCATTCTTCTTGCTTCTGCTCTCGCCTCTGGATTTTAAAAAATGTGTTTAATATTCATTGTTGTACCTTATTCTGATTTTAAACTTCTTGTGAGGAGGAGTAGCCCTGTTTTTGTATTCCTTATGTAGTATAAGTGTACACTGTGTTCAGACTGAGTATAGATTTTAGAGTATGAGGTGTGAGTAATGAATGCCTTATACACCTCCAAAAATCTTACTGCTTTTTGAGGGGGAGGTAGAGGGATGGGCTGGGAATTTGGGGCTGGTAGATGCAAACGATTACATTTAGAATGGATAAACAACAAAGTCCAAGTTTATAGCACAGGGAGTTATATCCAGTCTCCTGGGATAAACCATAATGGAGAAGAATATTAAAAAAAGAATCTATGTGTAAACCTCACTGTGCTGTATAGCAGAGATTGCGACAGCCTTTTAAATCCGCTACACTTCAATAAAAAATAAAATACAACAATTCAAATAAAACATCTTACTGCTTTTAGTAAAGAACCAGAAGTGCTGTAGCTAAAATTCATTATTTACAGTACCAGGGATGTAATGTACAACATGATAAATATAATTAACACTGCTGATTATATGTGAAAGTTGTTAAGAGTAAATCCTAAAAGCTGTCATCACAAGAAAAAAATGTTTATTTCTTTAATTTTCAACCTATATGAGATGATGGATGTTCACTAAAGTTATTGTGATAATCATTAATGATGGATGTAAATCAAATCATTATGTTGTACACCTTATACAGTGCTATATGTCAATTATATCTCAATAAAACTGGTATAAAAAAGATAAATCCATTATTTACCTTCTTGCAAAATGGGTATCAAATGTATAGTTAACAAATTTTTCAAATGCTTGTTAGAGTATTTTCAGCTATATCATTTATGGAGAATAATTTTTATGTCATTTTGATGCATTTATTGTTAGGCTCAGTTAATTACAGGAACAATCACTAATCAACAGATTAAAAAAATATCTCAAAGCCTCATCTAAATAAGTAGTTTTCCAAACCAGTTTCTACCGTCCTCCCTTCCAACAAAAAGGTAGTACAGCCAATAGCATTACTCCACTCTGCTCAGAAAATTTACTCAGCGTATCTTCCTTCTACCCAGTCTAATTTTGGGAGCTTTAGCAATTTTGGGAAAATGTTAGGTTGCTCCAGCAAATCAAAGTTGCTTAAATCAAGAGTTTGAGACCCCATGAGAACAGTGTGCTGATGACGCGAGATCCAAGTGGACTCCCCTTCTCTTTCCATCTAACTAGTTTTGTTCTTTTTTAGACCACAGATCCACTTATTTCTGCAGATAATTTTACAAATGTATTAGTTTGGTCATGGATGTTCTAAAAACGGGTTATTTCTACCTCAGAAGATCAGAGAGGCTTCTTGGATGAGAGAGTACATTTTTACTGAGAATTAAGGGCATTTAAAGTGGGTGAGACAGACATTCTATGCAAATGGAGGTACGTGAGTAAGCAAGGGAATTGAGGTCAGGAAGAGCAGGGCAGATAGAACAGTCAGGAGTCGCGCTGGATTGCAGCATTAGAGTAGTGATGCAGAAGGTGTTATAAAGGGTTCTGAGTGATAGGGTAAGGAATTTTGACTTCTCTGAAACCAGAAGAAGCCATGGGACCTCCTTGAAGAAAGGCCCTGGGTAGGGGAGAGACACGAACAAATGTTTGCTTTAGAAAGATTAATCTACGAGCAGTGCTCATGGTACATTAAATGGGGAACAGACTGTATGGGGGAAGACCGGGTAGGAGTTCTTCTTAGATACTCCAGGCAAGAAAAGTTTGTTAGGGCCTGAACTGAGGTGATGAGACATAGTTATGCCATTGACAGAAGCAGGAGACATAAGAGAAGTAAGTTTGGGAGTAAAGCTTTAAAGACACATTTTTAATTTAGTTATAAAAATCAGAAAAAGATGTTTTCATCAGTAGGTATATAGAAATAGAAGTAGCTGGGGATGACGAAGTAAATGTCATGAAAACGTAAGGGGTTAATGCAGATTTAATGAGCCCAGTGTTATTTTTTTCTAAAAACATTTGCTTCAGTTTATTTAAAACTATTTCTATTCTTTTATGTACTTATGTAGAAATGCGTATTTGAAAATGCTGTGATTTGTTGTAGGCAAGTGTCACATTTTTGCGAGAGATAAGAAATCTAGGAGATATGGTTATTAGTGTAGGAGCTATAGGTGAAAGGACAGTATATTGTAAGTTATTCTGAGATTTGAAGTATTGATAAATTTGAATAATTATAAGTCTCTTTAAGGCTAATGTGTTATCAGTCATGTTTTCAAAATCAGTACATTGATGGTGGGTCACGGTTTCTGTTTCTTGTTTAGTAATCCACGGTATATCAGGCACTGTTCTAGCCCTAAAGTTAAGGCAGTGAACAAAACACAGCTCCTGCCCTCCTGCAACCTGCATACTAATGGAGAAGATGTAATAAAGAAATAATAAATATAAAAAAACCTTTTATCCCCAAACCAAAATAACTAACTTATGTAGTTGTACAATGGTTTTAATAATATATGTGTGATAATTATGAAAACGAAGTTCGTTGGTTCATGTGTGGAGCTTTCTTACAGTGCCTAGTGTTTCATTCTCAGATTATGTGTTCACATTCTGTTTGTTTATCAATAGAGAGCAGATCATAAAACAGTCTACAGAATTAGTCTGCAGAGCCTATGGTGAAGTGCATGCAGCTGTGATGAGTCCAGTCAATGAATACAAAGATCCAGAGAGCATTCTACACCGATCGCCGCAGCAAGTGCAGACACTTCTCTCCTGATTATCTTAGAATGTGTTAGCAAAATATTGCTTTCCTAAAACACTGAAGGTTTTCTTGGTTTTTAGTCTGTTAATCTTTACTTTGAAATTTGATGGTTACAGTTTTCTTTGTATCATAAGAATGCAGCTCCCAATAATTGCTTTGCTTTGGTCACAGTAAAGTGAAAGTAAGTAACACGTGTTGACCTGAGTTGGCATTGCTCTGAGTCTGCACTCCACGTCTCTCCAGCTCTGCAGTTCCCCTCAATTCTGGAATATAAATATGTGGGAAAAGAGTAGTATGAGAGGTTTGAGGGATTTTTCTTTTTTACAACATTAGTTCTAAATTAACTGTACATTAAAAAATTATCTAAACTTAGGAATTAGTTTGAAGATAGGACCTAATAAATATCTCTTAAAGATTCATTTGCTTTTCTGCTAGATATTGTGAGTAGGTATACTTAAACTGAGGAGCAGAAATGTACATTCAGCAAAAATAGGAAAAGAGAGAAGTAATTTAAAGGTGACTTCTACTCTGTGTCCACCCCAGGCTGAATTCAAGGTGAAGTTTGGCACTTTATATGGGGTGCAGGCATCCTGTGCTGGGTGTAAACCTAGTGTTTAAGAAAGAATATTTGTGCTACAATGTGGACTCTAACTTCAACCATCTACACACTTTGGTGTTCAAACCAAAGAAATAAGGTATACTCTAACCCTGCAGGAAAAATGCCAGAGTAGCGATTGCTAATTGCCGTTATGTCTAGCCTTATGGTGGCCCCTTGTTTGGGCTCTGACTTTAAAACCGTACCAAGAGTAAGATTCAAAATCACTGTTTTTGTTTTTGGTTTTAAAAAAAAAAAATATCTAAATGTGTTTGATGTGACTTGACTTTGACTTTGTTGGTAAGATTTTGAGGACAGATTTTTATCAGCAAAATATCTTAATTTCTGGGCTTCCCTGGTGGCGCAGTGGTTGAGAGTCCGCCTGCCGATGCAGGGGACACGGGTTCGTGCCCCGGTCCAGGAAGATCCCACGTGCCGCGGAGCGGCTGGGCCCGTGGGCCATGGCCGCTGAGCCTGCGCGTCCGGAGCCTGTGCTCCGCAATGGGAGAGACCACAACAGTGAGAGGCCCGTGTACCGCAAACAAACAAAAAAAAATCATAATTTCTGGTAAATCCATAAAAAGAGCTAAGTCTCTAAATTATATGTGAGAAAATGCAGCATAAGGAAAAAATTGACTAGGTTAAAATATTTTGAAAAGTAGTAAGATAAAATTACTATTTATATAGCAAATACAGAATATATAACAAATTAGTATTTACAGAACATGGCGTGTTCGTCTATCTGAAATATGATTTTTTTGGAGCAAGAGTGATTGATTATATATCATCTCTTTTGGTATTTAATCTGTATTTTTAGTCTTTTTCCTTCAATGAGTATATGTGATATATAAAAGATAGAAAATAAAGTATGATATAAATCAAGAGCTTAAATTTTATATAATTTATATCTACTGTGAGAAAAGATTGCTTACTTACCATTAGTGAATTCCTTTGATTTCTAGGAAGAAAGTATATTTAGTTTTTTACTTAATTTTTTCAAATAAAATATTAAACTGTTTTAGAGCAGCAATCATTGCAGTGTTTTTATACATTGCATCAGTGTGTTTTTAGAAAATATGCTAATAGGAAAGAAAGTACAATATAGGGCCAAATTGAGATAACCAATGGAAGATTGATGAGCAGAATGTGGTATCAGTGTGATCTTTAAAACTTAATTAAAATAAATGATTGTAAGTGTTAATTCATTAGCTTAACACTGCATTTGCTATTTACTTCATAGTTTGCATCTTGAACTGTTTTGAGATGGCGTAAGTATAACCTTAGGTAATGCGTGTCAGCCTTTCCTTCAGAGAGAAAAGGTATTTGCCTGACCAAAACCCACTCTGGTTGAACGTTTCCATTTCTTTCTTTGTGCTTGTACTTGGAACAGGTGAATGTTATCTGAGAAAAATCTCACAAATAGACTGGTTGACTTTTTAAATTCATGATCACAGTCTTCAAATGGCACTCAATATTGCTTTGTAGTTCTACTCTGTCTCTGGGAAACTCACCTCCCCACTTTTCAAGATGACTTTTCCTTCTCACTTAGTTAATGACCTTCATAATTCACTGAGAAAACAGCTGGTAGGCATTTTTCTACCCTCATATATTGCACTCATCTTCATCTTTCCTCCTTTTGTGTTGGAGACAGTGTCCCTCCTCCTGTGACAGGCTGTTCCCTTCCTCTGAACTCTGGATTCCATTCTCTCACCTTCTCAGAGATATTTCTGAGTTATCCCTCTCTTTTGCTTCAGCAACTTGTGACTTCTCTGTAGGATTATTCTCGACAGCATACACAGTGCTCTAGTGTTGATAGTATTTTTTAAAACTTTCCACCTCCCAGATCCTCACACCTCCATTTCTCTGCTGCTTTTTTTTAATGATCGTCTATGCATGCTGTCTTAAATTTCTGCTGCCATTATGTCTTAAATTAGCCCCATATGGCTTCAGCATCACCACTACAACACAACCCTGATGAGATCTCCATAGTATCATATGTTGTCAAATCCAATGGATTCTTCTCATTCCTTATTTTATTAAACTTTCAATAGCATTCCACACACTTATGTCTGAAATACTATACCTCCTAGGCTTTCACAGCACAACTTTCTGCTAGTTTTCCTTCCACTTCATTAGCCAAACCCCTCTCAACCTCCTTCCCTGGTTCTTTTGCCTCTTTGTGACCTTTAAAAGTTCGCATACTCTAGGGCTTGATCCTCAAATTTTTTTCCTTGCCTTAGGAGTTTTTTATTATCTCACTATAGCCTGACCTTTTCTGACTGCTATTAGCTCACGTCCTTAGGTCTATCCATATAGTGGAATACTCTACAGTAGTGAAAAATGAAGTAATTTCCAAATACATAATGTTGAACAAAAAGAAAAAATTACAGAATAATATAGTATGAGTCCATTTATAGAATTAAAAAAAAGATAAAACAAATTTATACATTATTCATGGATACACATGTGGTAAAGCTAGAAGGAAATATAGGAAATGATGCGGAATTCAAGATTATCTCACAGGATCTTTAGAAGTTACTAATGTTCTGTTCTTACAATGGAGTGTTGGTATATGTATATTCATTTTGTTATTTTCTAAAATTTACATATACGTGACGTGAACTCTTGTCTATATATTCCACAATTTTAAAAAGAGTTTAAAAAAATTGTTTAACACAGGGCCTGGGGTAAAGTTAGAACTCGGTATGTGTTAGCTAATATTTTTCATTGTGCTTGTTATTAAACACATTTATTAAGTACCAACTGGGGCAGGCTCTGTGATAAGCAACAAGGTTTTAAAAGACCACTAAAATGTGCTTCTGTCATTGAATTCCCTGTCTTGCACAGATATCACATGTATTATAAGTAGACACAATGCAGTTTGATAGGGTGTTTGTGCATGTAGGTAGGAGGAAAAAATGAACTAACATCATTTTTTATGAAAGCCACATGTATGTACTTGAGGTTGAAGAGGCTGAGAGCATAGAAAAGAAAGTTTTAAAACACAACCATACATTTTTAATTCTTTGATGATCATAATGACTGGGTTACATTAATTAGCTATTTGATTAAGATGCAAAATTGTCTTATAGGTTGGGGACATCAACAAAAACATTGGATTAAGGAATTCCAAAATTCTGCCTCTCCCTAAAAGAAACAATAAAACTGGCCTTCAAAAACTGTCAAGATCAACTTTTTCAGAACGCTAGAAACCAGCTAAAAGCTAATAGCAGTTAGATTGTGCTTATTAAAAAGCTAAGCAAAACAAGCTGAGTCTCGGTATGCTTTGTGGTATTTTAACTTAGGCTAGTCCTACGCTTTGCTCCCAAACTCAGCAATAGCCTTGAAAGTAGCATCCCACGTTTCCTAGTACCGGAGAAAGCAGAATGGACCAGGTTTGCAAAGATTGTCCTTACTTGACATGTCTCATGCCTCCCTGGGAGACCCATTTGAAAAGCTGCTTTTTCTCTTGCCTAACTTGGAACTTGCCCAGGGCTAAAGCCACTACCCAGGGGGAGGGGCCAGTTGAGGGGAGGACACTGCTGCTTGAACTTAGGACAAATGGTAGACTAAGGCAAAAGCTTGGGAAGAAAAGTTAGAAATGAAATACTTAATAAGGGTTTTGAAACACTCTGACATATTCTTGGCAATCTAGAAATCTAGTGCACATGTCTAGCACTGTGCATGCTCAAGAAAGACCAGAAAGACCCTAAGCACTCACCTCTGGGTAACCTTGAGGCTTTGTGGAAGCAGAAAGTGAAGGCTGAAGCAAAGTTAGAAGCTACCTGGCTGAATGTTGAAGGAATGCCCCAACTCTCACACACAACATCTCAGCAAAGACTGGGAGATTTTTTTGGTTCCAGACATTGAAATCTCTGTTCAGTTATTAGCTGACAACTAAATGAATGGACCACTTTAACTGGTCACGCACAACAAAGAATATAGATTTTACAAAATTAGTTCAGGAAGGTCACTGAAACATGCAATAACAACCACGAAAAGCACCAACAGCAGACTCTGAGGGATGGGGTGAGAAAATCTGATTTCCCAACAGAATGGGCACATCATAATATTAAAAATGCTTATGCTTCAAGAAGAAAAAAGCAAGGTGCTCAAAGTATGGCCAATACACAGAAGGAAAAAAAAAACAGTCAATAGAAGCTGTCCCTGAGTAAGCCCAGATGTTGGACTTACTAGACAAAAGACTTTAAAACATCTCTTCTAAATATGTTCAAGGGCTGAAAGTAAGTATGAGAACAATATCTTACCAAATACAGAATATCAATAAAGAGGTAGAAATTTCAAAAAGGATGTTTTTATAGTTATAAATTTATAATCATAAAAATAATTTAGTCATAATTTTATTAAAATTATAGAAAAGAAACTTCTGCAGTTGAAAAGTATATTAACTGAAATGAAAAATTCACTATAGGAGTTCATCAGATTTGAGCAGGCAGAAAAAAGTATCAGCAAACTTGAAGATAGGTCAATTGAGATTATCCAGTCTGAGGAACAAAAAGAAAAGAATGAAAGAGAATGAACAGAACCTCAGAGACCTTTGGGATATTATCAACAATATTCACACAACGGGAGTCTCAGAAAGAAAAAATAGGGAGAAAAGGACCAAAAGAATATTTGAAGAAATATTGGCAGGAAACTTTACAAATTTGATGAAAACCTTAATATACACACTCAAGAAATTCACCAAGCTCTATTGTAGGATAAATTCAAAGAAATACACCAAGACACATCACAATCAAACTATCAAAAGGCAAAGACCAAGAAGGAATCTTGAAAGCAAGAGAACTCATTATTTTGCAAGTGATCCCCAATAACACCTGATTTCACATCAGAAACCACAGAGGCCAGAAAGCACTGGATGACATATTCAAAATGGTGGAAGAACAACTGTTAGAATTCTATATCCAGCAAAACTGTGAAAATATAGAAGAAAGTAAGACATTCTAAGATAAAAAACAATCATACCATACATGAATGTTTAAGGGTTCTTGAGGCTGAAATGAAAGGGTACTAGACAGTAACTCAAATTAGCAAAGAAATAAAGAATAGCAAGGAAATACAATACATGGGCAACCCTGTAAACCAACTAGATTTAATAGACATCTACAGAACACCCCATCCAGCAACAGAGTATACAGCCCTCTCATGGGCACATGCTGAATTATCTAAGACCACATGTTAGACCACAATACCAGTCTCAATAAATTTAAAAAGATTAAAGTGTGTTCTCCAGCCACAATGACATGAAATTAGAAATCAATAACAAAAGGAAAATTTGAAAATATGTGGAAATTAAATAGCATACTCTTAAATAACCAATGGGTCAAAGAAGAAATAAGAAGGAAATTAGAGAAAACTTCGAGATAAAAGTTTCGTATTAAACAGCATATCAATTCTTATGGGAAACAGCAAAAACAGTGCTCAGAGGGAAATTTATAGACTACATTAAAGAAAAATAAATTTAAAACCTACCTTTATACCTTAAAAAACTAGGAAAAGAAAAGCAAACAACTGAAAGCAAGAAGAAGGAAATAGTAAAGATTATAGCAGACAGAAAAAATATAGAATAGAGAAGTAACTTATTTCAGCAAATGGATGTGCTAACCATTCTGTAATGCATGTACAGATGTGTTTGAGTACACATGTAAAAAAGATGTTTCAAAAATTGTTTCTTACACAGCATGTTGAAAAGAGTGTTATTTCTGAGAATGTATGGGCTGACCATTGTGTAATGCATGCAGACAGGTGTTTAAAGATATGTAAGAAGAAGTTTCTAGGAGTGCTCCCTGCTCATTGTGTTAAGAATAATGTTATTTCAGTTACTGGATGTGCTGACCATTCATTATTGCATGTAGAGAGGTGTTTATATATTTTAAAATATAAAATAGGAAAATACAGAACAGAAAAGTTGGTTTTTTGAAAAAAATTTTTTAAAAATTGACTACCCTTTAGCTGGACAAAGAAAAAAAAGACAAAATTACTAAAATCAGATATGAAAAGAAGGGACATTACTACCTCACAAAAATAAAAATGATAACAATACTACAAATAAATACATGTCAACAGATAATATAGATGAAATGGACAAATATTTAAAAAAACAAACTAAACTGACTCAGGAAGAAATAGAAAATCTGAATAGACCTATAGCAAAGAGACTGAGTCAATAATAAAAACACTTCTAATTTTAAAAAAAGCCCAGGACTAGATGTCTTCACTGGTGAATTCTACCAAATGTTTGAAGGATTAACACTAATTCTTATCAAATTCTTCCAAAAAATAGAAGAGCAGGGAGCACATCCTAACATATTCTATGAGCCCAGTATTTGTTATTGGTATGACGAAGCCAGAAAAGGCACCACAAGAAAACTACAGACCAATATCCTTTGTGAATATTGACACAAAATCCTTAACAGAATACTAGCAAACAGAATCTAGCAACATATTAAAGGGTTATATACTATGATTAAGTGGATTTATTCCAGATGCAAGGTCAGTTTAACATGAAAGTCAGTCAATGTACTATACCATATTAATAGAATAAATGAAGAAAAAATGCATGATCACCTCAACAGATGCAGGAAAATCTAACACCCTTTCATGCTAAAATAAAAAAACACTCAACAAACCAGGAATAGAAGAGAATTTCTTCAACTGAAAGGACATTGATGAAAACCACACTGCTAACATTGTACCTAGTGATGAAAAACTGAAGACTGCCCCCTGCCGAGATTATGAAGAAGATAAAGATGTACACTCCTGCCACTTCTATTCCACATTATACCAGAAAATCTAGCAGAGCAATTAGGTAAGAAAAAATTAAAGGCACACAGATTGAAAAGGAAGAAGAAACACTATGTTTATTTGCCAATGATTATGGTCTATATATATTTATATGTATATAATACTAAAGAGTAAAAAACCCAAGACTATAAGAACTAATAAACAATGTAGTAACATTGCAGTATACAAGATCAGTATGCAGAAGTCTGTTGTATTTCTAAACAGCCATGAACAATCTGAAAATTAAAATAAGAAAACAATTCCATTTATGGTGGCACCACAAAGAATAAAATAGTAGATTTAACCAAGGAAGTGAAATACTTTTCCACTGAAAACTACAATACCCTATTGAAAGAAATGAAAGATGCCCTAAATAAGTGGAAAGACATTTCACGTTCATGGATTGGAAGACTGAAGACTGTTAAGATGGCAATATTCCCCAAATTGATCTATAGATTCAGTGCAACCTCTATCAAAATTCCATCTGCCTTTTTGTGTTCCAGAAATAGACAGGCTGATTCTAAAATTCATATGACCATACGGGGGACCTTGAATAGCCAAAGCAATCGTGAATCTTCCCAGTTTCAAAACTTGTTACAATGCCACAGTAGTCGAAACAGTGGGATAGTAGCATAAGGATAGACATATAGTTCAGTGGAACAATTTAGAGTTCAGAAATAAACCCGTGCATCCATCATCAACTGATTTTTTTACACGGCTGCCAAGACCGTTCAATGGGGAAAGAATAGTCTTTTTAACGAATGGCACTGGAACAACTGGAAAACCACATGGAAAAGATGGAAGCTGGACCTATATCTCATACCATATCCAAAAATCAACTCAAAATCAAAGATCTAAATGTAAAAGCTAAAAACTAAAACTCTGAGAAGGAAACATAGGTGTAAATCTTTGTGGCCTTGTATTAAGCAACAAGTTTTCATCTTTTATACAATAATGGATTTTTAAATAAAAATATAAGTAAAATGTAGAGTCACATAATAATGTTGAATACTTGCAGTAGGTCAGTTTATTTTTCCTATTAGTTAAATATGCTGGTAACAATTATAAATAGATAGGCCTACATATGGTTACTTTGGGGCTATAGTTGTATTTAAGCACAACTATTTGGAAAATACATACTTATTCCTCCTCAGAGAGAATGTGCTTTTGGAAATGGATAATATAATTGTGTATTTTTATGGATCCAAATATAAAACTACCATAAATTGGCTATGAAATGAATGTAATAATCATATTAATAACAGCATGCTAGCCTATCAAATTCAACTAACATTAAGGCCAGTGAATATTAAAAAATAAATACTTTCCTAGCACTGATAATGTAATAAGTAAAAATAAATTGTACTAAGTTTATAAAAATGAGATGAACTGGGGAAAAATTTTGATAGGGCCAAAAATATTCATATGAAATATTTGCTTGCTCTGAGGGGATATATCATTTTTTGACAAAGTGTTTTGTCATTGTGTATTTTAAACAGGGAAAGTCCAAGCCAATCTAGAGTTTTCAAAGTTTATAGCTTTGCCACCAGAAAATTAATGTACTTGAGTATGCTCTTTATTTCCATTAATGTCAAGATCTGAAATTCCCCTGGAACAAGCATTAGTTTTTTGCCCACTAACTGCAAAATGACAAGGAGCAAGAGTGATTTTCCTTATGCAAGCCATCATCAAAATTTGGGTCTCCTGTGTAGAGCCCAGCCTTTCTACGGGTGTCATATGTATGAGCCTAGTTTGCAGGATTCAGACAAGAGCTGGCTACTGTTGCTAGCCAGGCCTCTGATGGAATATAAAATGGTAATGGGGATTGAACTGAGGTAGAAAAATGCACTTGCCTTAGAAGCCACGTCTTAAAAAGGAAACCAAAGATTTGATTAATATTCCACAGACTTGTAATATGTATTTAATAGCAGATCAGGAATCTTTCTTGCTTAACAACTGTATTAGTTCCTTTTCATAAACAAAGATGTAAACAAAGCAAGCATTTGAAAGCCAAAAGGCTGTTGTTAAAAACAAAAGTAAACAACAAAAAGAAAAACATCAAGTTACCCTGCTTTTATTCTGAATCTTACAAAGAAGAAAATCACTTATCCACTGAGTAGTAACAGGTTAAGGTAATGAATCATACAGTATTAAACCATGATGGAATTTGCAGAAACCAAAAATGTGCAAATTCACTCTTATGATTTCCTGAAAGACTCTCTTTTTGCAAGTGGTAAATCATTAGCAGTGGTGTTGCTCTTGGTAACCGCAGGTCCTAAGGGATGGTGCAGAATTAGTATTGCTTCCTACTTTCTGTATGTCATCATGGTGGGGTGAGGCTAGTGCCATCTCTGTCATATATCTAATTTCCACATATGTGGTTACATTTCTGGATCTTTGTTGCATTCTTCTCATGGGTGTATTTATTCCTGCACCAGTAAGTGATACTTGAATTGTCAGAGCTTTATAATAAATCTTGATATCAGGTAGGGTGTTCCATTTTATTTTCTTCACCTAGAGTGCTTTGGGCATTCTTGGCTTTTTGCTATTTCACTTAGGTTTTAGAATCAACTTTATATTTCTCAAACAACAGTTGGGAATATGGTTGTGATTACTTTGAATCTATATATAAATTTGGATAGAATTAATATCTCTATGATCTTAAATAATTCAATTTGTGAACCTGTTGAATTTTCCCTATTTATTTATGGTAGGGTTAGTGTCCCTTAGAAAAACTTTTATAATTTTCTCCATATAAATCTAAGAAAATTTTGTTATATTTTTTTCCTAAGAAGCTTACAATTCTTGTTTATAGTGTAAGTGGTATCTATTTTTAAGTTACATTTTTAAATTATTGGTTGCTGTATGTAGAAATGGAATTGATTTTTGTGTGTTGATTACATTAGATCCAAGCATTAACTAACTTTTTATTTCTGATGATTTTACTTTGGGTTTTCTGTATAGACATTTATATTATTTGAGACTAGATGACACTTTTGTTTCTTTCTTTGCAATCTGTGAGCCCTTTATTTCTTTTCCTTGCCTTAATGTGCTGACTACAACCTCTAGCACGATGTAACTAATAGCAATGATAATAGACACTTCATTCTGATTTTAAAGGTAATGCTTGCAGTATCTCACCACTAAGAATTAGGTTTTTAGTTGATTAATCAGAGAGGAAGTTCTTTATATTCTTATATGCTCTTAGTTATTAATTATGACTAAGTGTTGAATTTTATTAAGTGACTTTCAGAATCTATTGAGATGTGCATGTGGCTTTTTTCTTTTACTTTTTAATCTGGTAAATGACATTTATATTTTTTCTGATGATAAAGAACTCTTGCATTCCTGGGATAATCCTAAATTGATCATATTATTGTCTCTTTTTGTATAAACCACTGGATTTAGTTTTGTTTATTTTTGTATGTTGACTAGTGACCTTGCTAAATTTGCCAATTAATTCTAAATTTTATCTGTAGATTCTTTTGTAAACTTTATCCATGCATTCCATCACATAGTCGGTGATTAATGGGAGTTTTGATTCTTCTTTTAATTTTTCTAGCTCTATGGTACTGTATAATGTTTAACCAGTATGATGTTACAGTGTTGAATAGAAGCGGTGAGGGTAGTCACCCTTGTCACCCTTGACTACCCTTTAGAGGGTAGTCACCCTTCTAAAATGTGGGGAAGGAGTGAAAGCTTTCACTAGTAGATATTTTGTAGATAAGCTTTATCAAATTAATAAAGTTCACTTCTGTTCTAATTACTTTAAATTATGAATGAGTATTGAATATTATCAAAAAAATTTTTTTCTCTATTTAGATAACCATATGGTACCCCTCCCCATTATTTGCTTAATGTGGAGAATTTCAAATGTCAAAATAACCTTGCCTTCCTGGAATAAATCCAATGGGCATAATGTACAATCTCTTTTTATATATCTCTTGATTTGTTTTATTAATATTCTATTTAGAATTTTTGCATCATGTTCATGAGAGATTGCTCTGTAATTTTCCTTTTTTTTCAATGTCCTTGTCAGGTTTTGGTAACCAAACCTCATAAAACTAAGTGGGATGTGTTTTCCCTTTTTCTCTTGTCTGGAATAGTTTGTGTAAAATTG
The DNA here is from genome assembly GCF_005190385.1 of Monodon monoceros. Taxonomy (NCBI): domain Eukaryota; kingdom Metazoa; phylum Chordata; class Mammalia; order Artiodactyla; family Monodontidae; genus Monodon; species Monodon monoceros. The sequence continues at coordinate 60,910,100 of NW_021703785.1, read as the reverse complement.
TTATTACTTCTTCCTTAAATGTTTAGAAGAATTCCAGGTGAAACCAGCTTACCTGGTGTTGTCTTTGTGGAAAGGGTTTAAATTGCAGGATTAGTTTTAAAAATAGATATAGGACTATGCATATGGTCTATTTCTTCTTGTGTTAGTTTTGATGAATTCTGTGTTTCAAGGTATATGTCCATTTCACCTAAATTTATTGTCATCCTCTTATCTTTTTTAATGTCTGTGGACCTGGTAATAGTAATTTGTGTTTTCTTTATTTCTTTTTTTGTTTCCTTTTTAGTCTTGCTAAGAGTTATGGACTTTGCTAGTCTTGTCAGAGAATCTGTTTTTGATGTGATTGATTATGTTTGTTTTCTATTTTCTTGATTTTTTTCCTTATCTGTATTATTTCCTTCCTACTACTTTATTGGTATTTTATTTGCTCTTCTTCTTCTACCTTCTTTTTTTTTGGCCATGCTGCTCAGTTTGCAGGATCTTAGTTCCCTGACTGGGATCCAACCCATGCCCCCTACAGTGGAAGCGTGGCATCCTAACCACTGGACCACCAGGGAATTCCCTTTTTCTACCTTCTTGAAGTGGAAGTTATATCATCAGTTTTAAAATTTTCTTCTTTTGTAATATATTCACTTAAATATGTTCATCTGTATTTCCTTCTAACACAGACTTAGCTATATCCATAACTTTTATGTCATATTTTTATTATCTTTCACTTCAAAGTATTCTCTCATTTCCATTGTGATTTCTTTTTTGACTCATGAATTATTTAGAAATGTATTTACAAATATATGAAGACTTCCTAGTTATCTTTTTATTATTGATTTTGAGCTTAATTCTACTGTAGCTAGGAAATATATATTGTATATCAGTCCTTTTATATTTGTTCATACTTGCTTTAGGGTCCAGCATATGACCTATTTAAGTGAACGCTATCCCTCTTACACTTGAAAATGATGTGTTCTGTAGTTACTGGGTGCAGCGTTCCACATGTGTTAAGAGGATAAACATTGTTAATCTTGTGCAGATCATCTGTAGTCATGATGTTTGATCTGCATGTTGTCTCAGCTACTGAGAGAGATTTAAAAACAAACTTTTTAACTGTGATTGTGGATTGGCTTATATTTCTTTTTAGTTTTGTCAGTTTATGCTTTATATGCTTTGAAGCTATTTCTCAATATTTAAATTTTATTCATTATAATTTTTTCTTTGAACCATTAGTTACTTAGAAGTACATTATTTGCAATTTTGCTATTAAAGTTTTTAGCAAGGGAATGAGGCAATAAAATTTATTTCTTAAAAAGAAATATTGATGATGATGTCGATTTCCTTCTGCCATGCCCCTTTGGCATCCACTTGCTGTGTCCTACTCCACAGTTATAAACGTAAACTATAGACTTACCAGTTAAGCTGATGTATGAACTAGTGGCAGCACCAGTCACTATGATCCCATGATAAATTCAGCTAAATCCTCACATTCGTATTGTTCACTCCTGTCCTTCTCTCTCAGACCCTGGGTTGGGTGATGTGGATTCTGTTGGCTTTTACTGGTTTTTGAATACTAGCCTATGACTTTAATCTCTAAGAGATCTTGATATCTTATATACTAGAGATAATCTGATTTAATTGACCAAAACAACCTCATCTCAAAGCGAGTTATGGTAAATAAAAACGTTAACAAGTATAAGCAAGTATATCACACTGGTTTCCAGCTCCCAGTTTTTTGAGATAATAAAATGTGAATCCTTTTTATCACTGAACATTGCAATATTCATTGTAGATGGTTTTTCTTGAACAAAATAAGGAGGCAGTTTTCTTGTTTGGTGGACATTCTGCTATTTATAAAATCCTCCATAACCTGAAGCATACACGTAATGTAAAATTCAGGTTGGTTTATATCCAATAGCTTCTGAGAGTTTTCCATGGACTTTTGGTGGTCGGCAAAGGACTTATTGGAATAGAAATATCACAGCTTCTGTGCTGTGTGCAGGTGCTTACTGAGTGTGATGAAGGAATCATTCTCTATCTAACTGAGCACATATTCTGAGCAATTAGGCCAAGTGCCAAAACCATTAAGGCTCAAATGCCAAGTGCCTGTAGGGAGGGTTCTGTTACTGGATTTAGCAACCAACCCCTGGCTCACTTACCAGAGGGGGGCACTCCAGGCTTCCTGATCGCCGTGCCAGCCTGGCTGAGACTCAGCAGCTGTCACCCGGCTGCTGCTGGCTTCTACACGCTCTCCCCATCGCTGCCTCTGTCCCCCCTCTTCTTGCCCATCTGCCCTCCATGTGGCTGCCACTTGAGTGGTGGGCGCACAGTTGGAGGCACCTTACAAGTTGAGTCATGACACCAGCTGACACATTGCATTCACCTTTCCAGTGCCTCCATACCCCGCAAGCCCCTTCTACAGCTTGGCAGCTTGAAAGGAAAGGATTGCCAATTCCTGTTTCATAACATTTCAAGGGCTCCATTCTGAGTCTCTGGAGTATCCTGGCACTCAAGGAAACTGAGCACGGGGGCGGGAGAGGGAGAGCCACACGGGAAATTATGGACATCCAGGCAAGCCCTGGCCTGCACCCAACAAAACCTGGGGAGACAGGGAACGAGAGTAGCATTTGTAACTCCAAAATTGTATCAAGATGAGCTGAAGTCTGGTTCTGTCACTTCCCCATCCTGCCCTGTCCCACAACCATCACCCCCACCCCCCCAAAAAAAGAGCGGTGCAATTTCTTAACAATTTGACTTTTATCCAGCACTGAGGCTCTTTGTTTGTTAGAGCTAAGCATTTGGTCCAAGACTGTCTGATTCTTTCTGAGGGAACTTGAATCAGCACCCGCCACCCCAGGCCCCATAGAAGAAGCAGATGGGGATCTTGGCGAGGTTCGGAAGTCCAGGACTTGGACAGGTTGAGAGTTCTATCTGCCAGGCTGACTGGCTTGTAATTAAAAAGCTTCTCCTCTTCCTCTTTTGCACTTCTGAACTTATCTGAGGAATCAAGAGAGTGTTCAATCATGCATAGAGACAAATCTGTCCGTATAAGTGCAGATCTGCATTTGAAGTCAAGGGCTTACCAGCAGAGATGAGTCACGCAGGCTGGTTAGGGCGATGGGGCACACCCAGTGTTCTCTGCACGGTTAGGGCTGGGGTGTGCAACCCCCCTTCCCCTCTGTTTGCATCTCCAGTCCCTCACCTAAGCTGCGCCTACACTAAACACCCCTTGACTGCAGGATTCTGAAGTGGGTTTTAGGTCTTGTTAGTGACACTGACACCAGATTGTTAATGTTTATCTGCTTTCTAATACTCAAAAGAAGTCGGTCTTCCCTGGTGGCGCAGTGGTTGAGAGTCCGCCTGCCGATTCAGGGGACACGGGTTCGTGCCTCGGTCCGGGAGGATCCCACATGCCGCGGAGCGGCTGGGCCCGTGAGCCATGGCCGCTGAGCCTGTGCGTCCGGAGCCTGTGCTCCGCAACAGGAGAGGCCACAGCAGTGAGAGGCCCGCGTGCCGCAAAAAAAAAAAAAAGTCATTAGTCTCGACATTTTAATGTGTGAGCGTTCTGAGAAAAAACTTAAACTTGCTCCTTTGGACTAAGTTGTGCTCGTTGACAGATTGAATGCATGTTAGAAACTTAAGAACAAAGTGAGGCATGACCACTTACAGCTCTTGGCGTAATAAGAACTTAGAGTTATTTTCGCAAATATCTGTCTTTTTCTTTAAAATGTTCTAAAAGTGCCGAGGAGTTGGGGTCTTCTCCCTAGAGGAGCTCTTCAATGGGGCATTGGTGATTTGGGGGGCGGATTTGGAGGGGGCAACAGCAGGAAGCACTGTGGTCAGTGCCCACCTGTGACGGAAGAAGAGTGTTATTTCTCTGTGTGTTCATGGAGGGATCGTTTACGGATCTCACCAGAGTCGTGTGCACACTTCCAGGGCAGGAGGGGAAGATGTCACTTGTAGGGGTTTCCTTACAGGTTGGCAAGGACTGTGCTGCTACCTGGGGGTGTTTCCCCTGGAGTCATTCTCTGATGCTTAGATTTCCCTCTCACACAGGCAGACGGCTCCCATTCCAGCTCTGAATTCTGCCAGGATAGCAGGAGAGGTGCCAGTTGTTCAGCTTGCTTGGGTAGCCACACCAGGAGGAACTCTGGAGACGGTGGAGGGACAGGGATCTCTCCTCTGCAAGACTAGAGCTTTATCTTCCAAAGTGGAGACGCCCCAGCAGGAGGTGAGACCTGCTTACCGTTAGTTGGTCCCGCTCTGAGTCATCATTGCCTGAAGCAGTTACCAGCTGTGGCTTCACCAGTCCTTCAGAGGACCCCACGGTCACCAGGGTCTCCTCCGACCTCGTGGCACAGTCAGGCATTCTCAGATCGCTCCCACTCAAATTCATTTATGCAATTTTGCTTTTCTTGCAGTTTAACACACGCATCTCCGTCTCTCTCTTTCACACCCAGGCACAGTGAGATTTAGTAACCCATTTTAATGAGGCAATTATATTTTAACTCTATTATGTGCAATTATCCACTCACTTCAGTTGCCTCAGCTGGAGAGCCTGGTGTTGAGGTCCTGCTGGCACTCGCTTGCTGGCCCCTGGGGGCAGCTGGGTGGCTGGGCCTCTGAATGCTGGAACGCGGACACTCCCGCTGCCCCCCGCCCCGCCACTCTCCACAGGTGGCTCAGTGCTACCACAGGGCAGGGACAACTGCAGTTTCTGGCCCACCCAGTGAAGCTCTTGATTGCTGTGTGGGTGGCCTAGATCTTTCCCATCTGCTCTGCTGTGCTGGCTGGGTTGTTTATCCAGGCCCCAGAGCCCCAGGTAGCCTTCAAGCTTGGAGGGACCAGAAAAACAGACTTGGGTAATCGGACCCATGCACCTTGGTCTGGGTTTTTTTTTTCTATAGTCATCTAGGCTTTAGGTACCTAGGAGTGAGGGTGGGAGATGGGGGCTGCTGTATGCCCATCCTACCTTTGCAGGAAAGTCCCAGTAGTAACTTTAAAAAAGAAGGTTTTAATTATATCTGCTTCATGCAGAGTAATCTATCTAATTCATGTGGTAGCACAATGCATAACAAAGCGGTCACCCATGGACTTAACCACCCAGTTTAATAACTAGAATATTTCCAATACTTTTGCATCTACCTATGGCCATTTCGTCCACCCTTGCCTATGCTTAGAGGGAGCCATTTGCTTGAATTTTGTCCCTACTTTTCACTTGGTTTTTTTCAAACTTTTAGCACATATGTATGTATCTGCATTCGTTATCTGTTAGTTTTGCTTGCTTTGAGTTCAATTGAAACGGTGTCCTTCTATAGGTAGCCTTCAGTAACTTACTCTTCTCCGTGTAGTGTAATGTTAAAGATTCATCTTTGCAGCTGTGTTGAGTTGCAGTTCATTTATACTCACTGCTGTATAATATCCCAAGTTATTTGTCCATCCTCCCATCAAAGGAACTTCTGGCTTTTCTTGATATTTTTTGTTTTGTTTTTTTGGTTTTCATTATGAACAATGCTTCCATACATTCCTGTGTACATATACCAGTGCACATGCACGAGAATTCCTCTATCTTGGACTGGAATTTCTGGGTTGTAGAGCATGAAAATGTTCAAGATTATAAAAGAGTGCCGAATTGTTTTCTAAAGTGGTTCAACTGACTCGTAGCCCTTCCAGCCAGGCAGTATCTTTTGGCTTTTTCAGATTCCTAAGTGTTCTATGTCCAATGTGACACGACGGTTAAGAGCATTATTTGGAATATGAATTCCAGAGGTTGGCTCTGGGACCTTGCAAAAATTAGTTGTTCTCTCTAAGCCTCAGTTTTTTCATCTGTAAAGTGTGGGGAAATACTTGAGTACAGTTCACCTTGGCAAACCCCTTGCCTTAATGAAAATGCAGCATCCCCCCAGCAACCCAGTGCCAAGTGGAACAAACCAAAGTCCCCTGTGCTGTTGTTCAGGATATTAGCTACTTAGTACCATTCACAATTTAAATCTGTCCTGCAAAGAAAATGAGAGATCAGTAAGATATCAGAAGGTATAAACATTTTCTGGTTTGTATCAGAGGTGGTAATTTGGTGATTTACCTAATTAACACCCACCACTACTGCTGGTATCTCGTACATATCAGTTGGGTTTTCTCTCTGGGCTGTCGGTGGAACACCTGTGCCCTCAGAGCCCCATAGACAGCGCGAGCTACACCAAGACTCCCTCTCATTGGAGCTGCCCTCAGAGACAGCCAATGATGATGCTACAAGCAGTAAGGTTAGGACCGGGCTTTTACAAAGCACATTTCTGTAAGACCTATCATTGTCTCCCCACTGAGGTCCTCATAGTTAAATGTTATTTCTATTCCCATGTCTTACAGATAAAGAAACTGAGCATTAGAGGCAATTAAGTGACTTGTGTCATGTAAATTGCAGAAGCTTGACTGAGGCCCAAGTCTTCTGTCCCTGGATCCAGTGCTTTCCCCACCTCCTCACTATGTCTTACTGTGTCATGCTCCTAGTACGTGTTCATTCATTTCTCCTTTCTATGTTACTAATATAATCCACTCGATTATAGAAAAACAAAAAGAAATCCATTTGTGTCTGCGGAAGTGGCTGTAGCCAATAGCCAGGATACCGAACAAAGTTCACTGTCAAATTTGCTTTAAGAACAGTTCAAGAATTAAATTGTGAAAGGCTCATTCATAATGAAAAAGGCTTCAGATCACGGGCTTTAATTCCTCCAAGTTTTAATGACTGAAAAGTTTGGTGACAGCTGAAGCGGGTGGTTCCTGCATCTTTATTGCTGGGAGGCTTTTTCATGAGGAGCTTTTTCACCAGGCATTTTCATCACTGCCTCATCGTCTTCTCCTCTCGTTTCTGCAAGGCCTCACTTGATAATCTTAATCGTCTTTTTAATGTTCACTTTCACTAAAAAAAACCTCTCTGGGCTCAGGCATCAGCTGCTCCTTGGTGACCGGGCTTCATGTCTGGCTGCCGCTCAGATGGTGAGGGCGCAGCTGTGGCTCTGCCCCGCTCCACCACCTGCACAGGCCAGCAAGAGGACACAGTGCCGCTGCTTGGGTCATTCCACTCAAGACTGAGGGATGAGAACCACCCCGATTCCCAATGACTCAGGGCCCAGCCTGCCCTCCAGAGTCTCACTCAGCAGGTCACAGATCCAACAGTCTTTCTGGCTTATTTCCCACAGATGCTGAAAGGCACTCGCCCCGCTCAGGTCACACCGCAAGATTTCCAGGCACTTCTTTGTGCACCGTCTTGATGTCGCGCGAGATCAGCCGGGTGTCATTGTCCCGGAGGCGTCCAGATGGAGGTAGAGTGTGCGGTGAGCCTCAGCTTTCCCCCAGGTCTCCCCAGTCAGACCCTGCCCTGCTGTCAGTCCTGTCACACGGTCATCACAGAGAGCGGTGACTGGACCCTGGAGCAGGGAGTTGAGGAAGTGCATTGGCCCAGGTTTTGTCTCTGCAGGAGAGTCCTGATTTAAGCCCTGATTTGAGTAAATGTGACTTTACTGGCCCTTTCTTTTCTTACAGACATGTTTCCTGCCCTCAGGGAGCTTATCGTCTTTATTTCCTCAGCTCTTCATTGCTTGAGGGCAAGAGCTGGGTCTTACTTTGTGTTCTTTGCAGGGACACCAGCCCCTGAATATTAGTTGAACTGACTTGGTCTTTGAATCTCAGAGAAGTTCTCAGTAAACACCTGAAATGGACTTTGCTAAAGTTAATCCCTGGCACTGTGGTGTCACATAATTTACCATCTACTTCCTGGCTCTGAGACCCTTTTCAGACTCCCCTTCCTGGCCTGAGAACTCAGTTCTTGACCTCTTATGGATGGTTCCAGTAAACAAGTAGTTGACTCCACTTACAGTCTCTTTAGAAAACAGAAAAACATCCCTCTTCCAATTACCCTGGGCTCTGTTGCCCCTGCTGAGGACCTGAAGGGTTTTCCAAAGCAACCAAATACTCTAGCCAGAGGTCCTAGTCTCAGGCCAGCGACCAGCTAGTAAAGACCTATACTCCTGCCAATTTCCCAGGGACCGAATTCCTTCTATACACTTGCCATTTTGAATCACCAGTTTGGGGCCGGGCCCTTTGTATATTTCACGTCTCACCGTCACCTAAGCCCCACAAGGCAGACATCGGTATTGCTGTTGTCCAGTGAGAATCAGGAGGGTCTGAGAGGTTGAGGCTCGTTCCCCGGTGGCAGAGCAGGGATCAAAGCCAATTCTGTCCCCTCTCCACTCTTCTTCCATCCTAGCTACAGGAAGGGAGAAATAGCACATCTGTCTCCAAGGCAACCAGAGGAAGGAGGGTGGCCTTCCGAGAGTGCAGCTCATTTGGGATATTTATGTACACTTGTTTCTTGGGGAGAGGCTTGGGCTGGGGTTGAGGCAGCCATGAGCACTCTCCAAATGGACTTCCCTGGCTGTTTGAGGGGAGAGAGCTTCGTGTGGTCTGGATTCCCCTCACGGTGAGAGCCTTGAGTAGCGGCTCTTTCTTTTTCTTCTGACAAAGAAAAGAAACTTTTATGCCATTTATATATTTTTCCACCAACCACCAAAGAGGCCGGGACACAATGATTTTCAATAATTAGAAGCTGATTATCTGTTTCTACGTCTGCTTTGATTAGAACAGGAGGAAAAGAAAACAAAATACAAACTCTGAGCTGAAGATTGTCTGATATTAGATGGGCAGTGCCCAGTCATTAAGGAGCCAGGCCACTATCTTTGGTCCATTATCTGGAGTATAGTAGTCACTGGACTATAGAAATTCTGCCCCAGCCTAATTTCAATCAGGATACTTTTATTGCTGGTAGTTTTGTAGAACTAGGTTAATTCTTTCCTATGACTTGAGCACCATCCGCCTAAGAATCAGCTGCTTATTTAAAAGTAAATGCATTCCTTAGAATAAGAAATGCTGTGATAGCTTGTGTAAAACCTGTCATGCTGTACTCTCTCAGTTCAGGTGGAAATGGAAGTTATGAATCTACTGACATTGTTGTTTGCTCCATGATATCTAACTATTGGCTGAAAGGTACCTAAAAATGGATCACGAAACGGAACACGAAGGTGGTAAGGAGTTTGGGTAGATTAGTGTAAAATGGTTAGGTGAACACCCACGTGTGTGTGGTGTGTGCTGAGTGGACAAACCCCAAAGTGGTCCCTCGGTTCCCAGAGCGGGATTGTCTAATTGCAGGAAAGGGCCCAGCCAACTGCTTCCCTAACTGTATTAATAGGGCAAACCAGAGCGTGCTATTTATAGAATGCTCACCAAAAAGCCCCAAGTTCATATCTGCCAAAGGAAACCTTAGTCTCGACTTTCAAAGTCTTCCATATTCTCTATTTTTTCCCAAACTTCATATAATTTAAAAACTTTATAAATGTAGTGTACATTTTGAAGACTCCTTTCTTCTAATAGAAAGTTATTTTTTATAAGTTATTACCAATAATTTCTGGTGCTTAGAACAGAATGTAACATACACATTAAATATGGTTTTTTTTTTAAAGATCTTTGAAAAATTTTATTTATTTTTGACTGCGTTGCGTCTTCATTGATGCGTGTGGGCTTTCTCTAGTTGCGGCCAGCAGGGGCTACTCTTCACTGCGGTGCGGGGGCTTCTCATTGCGGTGGTTTCTCTTGTTGTGGAGCACGGGCTCTAGGCACGCAGGCTTCAGTAGTTGTGGCTCGCGGGCTCTAGAGCACAGGCTCAGTCGTTGTGGAGCACAGGCTTAGTTGCTCCGCGGCATGTGGGATCTTCCTGGGCCAGGGCTCAAACCCATGTCCCCTGCATTGGCAGGTGGATTCTTAACTGCTGCACCACCAGGGAAGCCCTTAAATACGGTTTTGAAAAACTCTGAGAACTATGTTTAGTGTTTGGTACAACTTACATTCTTCTCAAAAGCTCTTCTCTTTGATCTGTGGATTTGGATGTTAAGAAATTTCTTTCCTATAGATTTTTATACTGGTTCTTTTGTCAGTCTTCTTGTTTATAATTATTTTTATCAGCAGTTTGGGGCAAACTTTTTAATATTTTACACCTAGAAAGTTTACAAAGATGCAAAATTTGCAAAGTTTGTGTTTTCACATTATTGAGAAATCACCATGGTTATATTCAGGAAATTCCGAAGAAGTGAGATTGCAAATTCATTAGTAATGATTGTGTAAAATAGGGGTTATGAAAATGCAAAGCCACAACAATGGCACTGAAGTATCAATGAAATATCAACACTTAGACAGGGGAACAGGCATTTCCATTGCTTTCCCAGCCCCCAAGGAAGGTCTGCTTTTACTGAGAAGCCATCAGGTGTAGTGGTGGGTCCACAGCCTCTGGAGCCCAGGCCTTAGAGTCCCATCCTCTCTCTGTCATCTGTTACCTAAGGCAGGTTACCCTGGCAAAGTAACATTGCCTTCTTGTGCCTCATTTTCCTCATTGGTAAGATGGGGATAATGGTTTTGCGACTCAAGCTAAAACACATAAAAAGTGTAGAATAATGCAGTGCACATAATAAGCATTCACGGGATGTTAGCTGTTCTTAGTTTCATTACAGTTATATTGCTGAAATTTGGATTGGAGAAAAAGAAAAAAAACCACACAACTCAGTGATCTCTACCCATTTAATCCTTGGTATAACAAACAAAGGTCTAGACAAAGAGTGAAGACATCTGGGTTCTGGTCCTGGCTTTGACTCACTCTAGCTTTGTGACCCTACTGCGCATCCAGGGGCTTGGTTTCCTCAGCACTAAAATGAGAGGATTGTAGTGGAGATCCATTCCCTTCACCTCTAACATCTAAGGTAGTGCTCTAGTGGGTCAAAAAACCCCTAAGAATTTAGTTATTTTTTTCATGTAGTATCACATCTTAATACATCAAAACAAAGCCTCCAGATGCCAGCTGAAGTGAGAGCTGGAAATATTCTGAAACAGGGTTTTCAGAGATACTCTGAAAGACACTTTTTAGGCAAAATTCTGATCAACAAAGAGTTGGGAAAATATGACTTTTTAAAAAGCTAAAGAAAACAACTGCAAGAGAATAGTAATATCCGCTCTTTTATTCTAGTGTCTGGCTTTGTTTCTAGGAACCATTAGATGAAACAAACAAGCAGAGGAAGGAGGAGGAGGGAACAAGAGAAATAAAGTACAACTTGTGTGTCATGTATGGTTGTTATTTTAAGAAAATATATTCTAACCAATTTTATTCAAAGAATAAATCAACAAATACCAAGTAGCAATCTGCCCCAAGATTTTTTTTCCCCAGCATAGCCCTAATCAAAATAACCAGGTTATGTCAAAAAAGTTTCCAGTAAAATGGTTGTCTCTATCTTTTCCAGTGTTATTGTTAAATACTAGCCACTGTGGAGTTGCACAGCCCCCTTGCCTGGTAGTCTTAGCTGAGTAAACATTAACACTGTTCATTTTCCCCTTGGAAAAATGAAGGCGAACAATGGGAAAAGATGTAACAAATGTTTTGCAGCCTTATTATAAATATTTTATGAGTGAATCAGAGAAATTAAAGATGAAAAGCCCACTAACTCTTGCCGGTACCCTGAAGTCTACTGCTGTATACTTCTGAGTGGTTTGTCTGGTCTAGTTTTTAGTGACTCAGGTTGTAGGGAATTTACCACTTCCCTCAAAGCTGCTTTCCAAGTGGAGACTATCTGGCCTGCTAGGAAAGTTTGACAAATTCCCCTTGCTTTGTTCAATTTTCTCATTAATCTCATCCGATTTAGCCTGTTTAGTTGCTCATCTTTAGTGTCTCTCGATTCTTCATTGTTTCCTATGAAACAGTGTGTTTTTCGTTTCTTTCTTTTCTTTTCACTTAGCCTTTCTCCCTTCACTTTTTGCCCGGAAGGGAGCAAAGATTTTTATTTTTTGCTTGTGGATAGGTGAGCAGTAACCATCATTCAACAAATTCACAACAGCAACCACAACATGAAGTGATCACTTACCATGTCAGGTGTCGTGTTAAATACTTTGTATACATTATCTCATTTATTAAGTACCTACTATTCGCCAGATACCAGGAATGCAAAGTTAAATACGATCCTACATTTTTTATTTTATTTTATTTTTTTGCGGCACGCGGGCCTCTCCCTGTTGTGGCCTCTCCCGTTGCGGAGCACAGGCTCCGGGCGCGCAGGCTCAGCGGCCATGGCTCACGGGCCCAGCCGCTCCGCGGCATGTGGGATCTTCCCGGACCGGGGCACGAACCCGTGTCCCCTGCATCGGTAGGCGGACTCTCAACCACTGCGCCACCAGGGAAGCCCGATCCTACATTTCTGACAAAGCTTATAATGTACCGGAGGGGACAAGCATTCAAACAGGTAATGTCAGCATAGCGTACCCAGTACAGGGGGCTGTCTTCAGAGTATTGTTGGGACATGGAGGATGTCCAGTCCAGCAGTGAAGAGAAGGGGACAAAGGCAGAGGTCAGGTGGCGTGAGAGGATGATATCCCAGAGGAGACGAACTCTGCACCGAATCCTTAAAGAGTTAGAAAGGGCATGTGAAGTTGGAGAGAAATTACATAGAGTTCAATGTTTTTAAGTTGAAAATCACGAGGATTGTTGGGAGGTAATCTAGTCCAGGGTCCGCTTGTAGAAAACTCTGTATTACCTGGTGTGAAAACCTTGGACTTTGTTCTGGATTTTAAGCAGGGAAGTGACGTGACTGCCGAAAACACCCAGGAGTGGGGGCAGGAGATTGTGACTGTGGATTCTGTCCTGGTGAGATGCAATGAGTGTTGAGAGTCCAGGGTCAGATTAGCTGTTCTTGGCTGGAATATATTTAAGGCCACCTGTCGCCTTTGACTCTAAGTAATCAAGTCCCTTCTGAATCTCTGCTCCAGATACCTTGATACTGAAAAGTTGGTAATGGAGAGCACATATTTGCTGCAGCCAGTGGGGTTATGTCAAATGATGGTGATTTGTTGACAATTATCTAACAAGTTCTGAGGAAGACTAACTTTCTCTTGATTGCACATGTCAGGTGTGATGGGAGAGAGATACGAACTACCGCTTCCTAAGCATCCACTCTGTGCAAAGCCCAGTGCTACGGGCATTAACATTTATTGTATCAGCAAGGTGGCAGCAGAAGGCCAACCTTCTGAAAGTTAAGCAGTCCTAATCAACACATAATGGGAAACAACCACTTGCAGAAGTGATCCTATCTAAGATCACTTAGATAGCATCTAAGAGATGAGTTGTTTCTATTTTCCCCACAGCCTAAAAGTAATAGATGATAAAAGAAGCCTAATACTTGAGGTCAGTATCCAATTTGGTTAAGGTGATTATGGTATAGCCTCAGGATAGAAATGGCACTAAAGGAAGCTTCAATCTGATAAATTATACTGTAACAGGCTTGTCTGAAGTAGTAGAGAGATAATGTCTGTCTGAAGCTTAGAAAAAGCAGGATAAGGCAAAAGGTCTCTATCAGGATTCATTCAGAACATCCAAGGAAAGGAGTGACTGTATGTAGCTGATGTGTGCATTTGCCATCATTGGGTTTCTAAGGGTCTAGAAACACAGGATGTTCAGGAGCTTGGGTTAAATTGTCCTCCCAATCATTGAACACGTTTTCTGGAATCTGAGCTCATCAGATAATCTCCTTTGTATGAGCAGAGATGGAATGGGACAGTGGTAAACTGTGGCCTCTGCATTCAGACCCCCTGGGCTGGTATCTTGGCTCTGACCCTCAGAAGCTATGTGTATTAGTTATCCATTGATGCATAACAAATTACCCCGACCTAGCAGTTCCGAACAATAAACAGCTCACAGTTTCTAGAGGTCAGAGATTTACAAGTGGCTAAGCTGGGCAGTTCTGGCTCAAGGTCTGTCGTGTGGCTGCTGTCATCTGAAGGCTTGACTGAGGCAGAAGGACCTACTTCCAGGGTGGCTCACTTACACGGTGCTGGTTGTTGGTCTTCCCACGTGGGGAGAGTTCTGAAGATGTGATGACGGGCTTTCCCCAGGGTGAGCAATCCAAGGGAGAGCTGGGAAGAAGGAGCAATGTCTTTTATCCTAACCTAGGAAGTATATCCCATCACTTACACCACATTCTACTCATTCGAATTGAGTCTCTAAGTCTGATTCAAACCAAGCGAGGGGGAGAATTATACTCTGCTTTTTGAAAAGAGGACTTTCCAAGAATTGTGCACACAGTTTTACACCATCACACTGCGTAACCTTGGGCAATTTATCTAAAATCTCTGTGCTCCAGTTTCTTCATCAGTAAAATAGAAATGATATTAGTATCTGCCTCATAGAGTTGTATGAATAAAATGAATTAGTGGAAAGACCTTGAAACGGTGCAGGATATATGATAAGTCCTCAGTAAGTATTAGCAACTGTTACACTGATTACTAACTCTATTCCAGACCCTCTAGCCTGGGATGGAGCTAATCTGGAAGCAAGAGGAATGTATGCTGGCACCAGTCATGGGTTCCCCTTAAATTGATCCTTCTTACTAGCAACAGAGTTATCTCCACACCCTCCTGTTGGGCTTTGATGAACCTCAACACTGTTCTTGCCTATGCTGGGGATTCAGGACAGGCAGTGTGTTTTCTTCTTTGTTATGAAGACAACATTATTTTCTCACCAGAGGAAGTGGTCTGGAAAGGTGTCAGCCAGACTGGGTGACTTCTCAGGTTCAATGGCATGGTGATGAGGAAAACCAAATGGCACCCAGGGGTCCTGCTGAAACCAGAGGTATAAATCTCAGCTGAGCCATCAGGAGCTACCCAAGAACCCTTAAATAGATCCTGTCAGATTCTTAGGGTGGCTTCCCTGAGGAAGGGCCTCTCCAGAGCTCTGTCCTGAAGTCACCTCAGAAAGCTGTGTCTCTGACATCATAGGAAGCAGATCCAGGGCCAGAAATCACTTCAAAATTACCCACCTCGGTTCCTGAGAACTGAGCTATCAGGAAAAAACATTGTGGGTTTGTTCAATAATCCGGCTTCCAAATAGTCCTTAGAGACATTATCCTAGATTAAATCAAATTAATAAGTATTTATTACGTATCTAGTATGAGTAAGTCACAGTGTTTCCTAAATTGGAAGAAACTTTCTGAAGGCCAAAGAATGATTAGCATTTTAACCCGTGTAGGATCTTAGAAAGATTAATTTGCTGTCTGCCACAGTCAAATTCACAGTGATATTCCAAGACCATGTGTCAGGAAGTTAAATAAGGAGAGAGTTTTGAATTTTTTACTTACAAACACACTGTTCAAACTAGAAACCCAAATCACTATCTACTCCTCACGGGAGCAGCCCTCACACCAGCAAGCTTGCCTTCAAAAAGAGAGAAGAGGAAATTTGATCGGGCGTACAGATATCCCAAGTCTGATAACTAGCCAAATTAAAGTTAAAAGTTCAGAACTTTTAATATATAAAGCAACATAATGACTTGTTTCCATGGAAGGTGAGACCCCCAGGAAGCAGAAAAGTCACCCTCAGGCATTCATGCCCTGGGGCTGGCCCTTCCCTGAAAGAAACGTCCCTTCTGTTCAAAGGTGGTACGGGGTGAAGTAATTTATAGATTTTAATACAACAAATGAAAATTGCTATTTCTGGTCGGGTATTCATATTAATGTAGTTTCTCAAGGTATTACGCTTTCAGCTAACTTAATAGAAGACTCAGCTTCAGGATGAATACTTGGGAAATTTACATACACTCAAATATTACTTCGGGAGTTCTGAAGCTATTTGGACATAGAATATTATGATCAAGTGCTAGCACAGAATTTTCAGGCAAAATTTACCTTCTTGAAAATGGATTATACACTACATAATTTCCCCTGGTGTTTATTCCCATGAAAGGATGCCACACAAGGAACCAGGCAGAGACACAAAGAGAAGAGTCTTTTCCCTGCACAAAAGTCTACACAAGAAAAGGCAGGTGGCCCCTCAGCACCACGCACAGATGCGTGGCTGTGAACCACGACCCCTCTTTTCTTCTTGGAAAACGTTCTCCAATTAGACGAGCACGCGAGGTGAACTGCTGCTAACTAAGTAAAAAGTTCGTTACTTTCTGCAACAGTGAATGCCATTGAGTTATACCAGCGATGCCGAATTCTTTTTCCTCCGAAGGCCCCATTTGGCCTCTAAATCTCTTTCACAGCATCCCACCCCCTCTTAAAAATGTTTCCTATTCACTGGGAGGCTCTCATCCAAGGAAAATAGATGGTGGTGAAGGACCTCGGGGCTGGGGACGCTGAGGGGAGCTGCTTTAGAGAAGAAGGGGCCGTGAGGACCGCTCCCCACAGAATCCATGGATGCTTATTAGGGTTGGAGGACGCTTTTGGCAAACATCAAATTAGGACCAAGCATTCACCCCAATTCACTGGAACGTGCAAATTTGGTTGACAGGTTAGAGAAGAGAGGTTTTAAAAAATTAAATTCTTTTCCCTGAAAATGTGAAATGACTTTGTGCCATAGAAGAAAAGTGGTAGCTAATGAGAAGGACTTTTTTTGTAGCATGAGAAGCAAAGAGGCTGGACGAGAACTATTTCATATTTTAGATGCAGTCTGCGATAGCTGAATAACCTTCTTCTTTTGACTCACAGCTTCACACAATGCAGGCTTTCATCACATGAAGAGCCACAGCAGAGAGTTCTGGGCCATTTTCTCTTTTTATTCCTTTTCTGAGCCCTCCCCCTTCCCCACCTCCATTCCCCCGTTTCCTCTGTCTGGGTTTGAATAGTCGAAGTGTGCCCACAATATGTATGTACTAGACACATTGTTACCTCCCTTTTACTAAAAGCACCTGGCAGGGTCACCAGCCTCCAGAGCCCCGCGGTGGAGTCTGGCTTAACTCTTTGAGTGACAGATGTCCAAATATATATGTTACAATGATTTTAACAAATATTAGAAACAGACTAACAAACCCATGAAAACCTAAAAAGAAAATCGATCCTGTCATGGTTTGTTCAGTTTTATAATTTCCCTTCCACTCTGCCTGGCTCTGGTGTCCCTTTCCCTTAGGTCCTTAACATGAAGATGTGAATTTGTTCTTCCCCGGCTGAATCGGTGGGATGGTTCATTGCTTTTAAATCTAATCCTGACAATATCTGCAGACTTTGTGGTCACAAAACGAGCAACCACACATATGTGGTAAAGGGAAAAAACCCAGTACCTATTATATAGCAAAGCATAAGAAGAATCACATGCCTTGTATTTCTAAAAACCTATTCTTCTCAAGAGGCTGGAGGATTGTCAGAGAGTAACTTTTCAGATATCTGCTTCCAGCCAAGATGGAGTAATAATAGGGACTGGATGTACCCTCCTGTCTGAAACAACTCCAAATCCAAAAAAACTATAGGAAATAATAGTTTCGAGACACTGGACCATGGACATCTTAGGGTAATTTAAATCACATGGAGATTTATTTTAGTTAGAAGTTGTAGTTTGGGTCAAAAATAAAAGAGTTTAATTTCTTTCTTGGGTGTAGAACGCTACCCATGCTGATTGTAGTGACCAGTGGGCACCTCCACTCTCGTCCAAATCAGAGAGGAGTCTTCCCCAAGCACTACACGCCAATATTCTGCAAGAAGTTTACATGGAAGGGGTTTTCTGAGGACAAACCTCGATCTGCTTCATTTTCATAGGGCCTTAGCTTAATGAAGATGAGGGCAGACCTATCCTTGGACGTGACCATGAGCTGATCGGGTTTGGAGCCCCGGTGAAAGACAGGAGCTGCTGCCTTCTCACCGTCACAGCAGGGCTGGCGATGGGCCTCTCAGGGGCAGCTCCTGGACCAGGCTGCTTGGGAAGCAGGAGTCTGTCTGTGGCTTGTGGCTTCCTCTCTTTCTTAGGATGACTAGCTTAAAGGCTAAGGTTTTCAAATCTGGCTTTAAAAATAAGTGCAGTCAGGGAGATCAGCTCGGTGCTTTGTGACCACCTAGAGAGGTGGGATAGGGAGGGTGGGAGGGAGAAGCAAGAGGGAGGGGATATGGGGATGTATGTATATGTATAGCTGATTCAGTTTGTTATACAGCAGAAACTAACACACCATTGTAAAGCAATTATACTCCAATAAAGATGTTAAAAATAAATAAATAAATATGAGTTAAAGAAAAAGATTTAAAAAAATAAGATGAATTCAAGAATTATTACATTATCTATAGCACAAGGAACTATATTCAATATCCTGTGATAAACCGTAATGGAAAATAATATAAAAAGAGAATGTCTCTACATGTATAACTGAGTCACTTTGCTGTACAGCAGAGATTGGCACAGCACTGTAAATTAACTATACTTCAATTAAAACAAAATAATTATTTAAAAAAAAAAGTGCAGTTTGTAAGGGAGCTTCTGGGGTGCTGGCAATGACCTGTTTCTTGTTCTGATTGATGGTGACCAGTGTGTTCACTTTGAAATAGTTCATCAAGGTGTACACTGGTCATGGTGAATTTTTCTCTGTGTATAAGTTCATTAAGAAGTTATAGAGGGAGTTCCCTGGTGGTCTAGTGGTTAGAATTTGGTACTTTCACTGTCACGGCCCGAGTTCAATCCCTGGTCGGGGAACTGAGATCCTGAAAGCTGAGTGGCATGGCCAAATAAATAAAATTTGTTAAAAAAAAAGTTATAGAAATAAGCACAGTCGTTCACGTTAATTATGTACTTCTTTTAACTGACCCTGTTTTGATCCAATTATTACTTTATTATAGAAGAATGTGTAGTAAAGCTTGAGTACTGATTCTACCTCATATTTTTAATGGTGATCCTAAAGGCCTTACATATTTTCAGATAAGGACAACAACAAAAGAATTCAGACTCTTCATTCCTGCAGGTGGAGACAAAGCTATATTATTCTATCCTGTGCTCTTTGTTAAGAAACTTTTACTTCTCAAACAGAAATAAATATTCTCACTAACAAGAGCATGGTGGCCATGGGGCTAGTGGGGTGGGATTATTTAGAAATTTACTGATGATCGGCAACATAAAAGCCTGGCTTTTTCAATTACTGCATGACTAATATTTATTTATTTAATATTCATTTGGGTTCTTTTCTTTAGTTTTCTTTTTTTTATTCCTAATGTTATAAGTGAACAATATCTTATTTTAAAATTGTTTTACTCTCTTCTGTGTTTCATGTTAAATTCTTGAAGTCAGGAACTGTGTCTTTTCTGTTTCAAAATGATGCTACAGTTAGCAGTGTTACTCATGTGCTTGTGAGGTTGAAAAGGACAATACTTCCCAGAGGGCTTCTTAGACTACAGACCAATCCACAGTAACCAGATATTCCATATTATGCAATACAGTCCCCAGTTTGGATTCTGATTCCACACCAGCAAATTACCTAGAATCTATCTCTGTTTAATCCCAGGACATCTGGACATGGTTTATCTGTTGACCTGGATCCCCCTCAAGTTAGGAGTAGCCATACACATAGTAATACAATTTTCACATACAAGTGCAACTTCAGAGTTTAGAGAGAGGAATTTTTCATGCTTATATTGTTGAAGATCTTTGGAAATAAAAGTAACCCCAAGCCAGGTGAGATTATTTTTCATACTAGCCTAGAAAAAGCAGAAGCTGGGCTGGAGGTGTTCCCAAACAGCATGGAGCCTGGGGACTGGAAGTGTGGTCGACAGAGAAGCAAGGTGGTTGCCATGTGGCTTGACTTAGAGCTGGCGCAATCTGGTCCATTCCAGGCAGGACATCTAGCGTCAAGGAAGGGTAATGAGAAGGCTGTGCCTGGAAAAGTTGCCATTACCTTCGTGGTGAGCTGGGAGCTTATATTCATGGAGCTCTTAGGAGATACCTGTAAGCACCAGTCTGCCTAGGTCAGAGTACAGCCCATCTGACCTCACCAGCAAAGAAGGGCTCGGATGCAGGACCTTCCAGGCAAGCATACCTCAAGGGCAATGGTGCCGCTGATAATAGCTGCGGGAAGTGAGTGGTCAAATCCAGGAGTAGAGGCTTAGATTGGGAGACTCCAGCAGAGAGTCGGAGGAGACCACAGCCACCCAGAAGGAGCAGGTAGCCCCTGGGCACCAGATCTAAGCATCCAGTATTGGCTGAACATACATTCTGCTCTAGGGGCTATAAGCATCGGATCCGGAAGTCAAGAAGACTGCCTTCAAGGAGTTCACAATCTAGAACACAGCAGGCTCTCCACTGAGTTGGAATCAGTTGGAACTGTAAATTACCAGAGTTTTAAGTTTACTGTGAGAAAGTGAATGATTCATATAGCAGTTGTCCATATGCCTGTAAGATTTCCGACTCCTTTTTTCTTAGATTCAAAGTTAAGGAAACCTATGTGGATAAAGACGATGTCTTAACCAAGGCCCAGGGCCAGGAGAGAACAGTGAGTCCTTCCAGATAAATTCCCCAAGAGGGTAGAAAGAGAGTCATTTCTGAGCTGGCTGTTGCAGGAGGAGGTGGTGCTTTGGAGTCGAGCTTCATGACCTGCCGTGGATTGGGCAGGAATTGGAGCAGAGGCCCCGTTTCAGGCCCACAGCTTTGGTCAGGACCAACTGCAATATGTTTCAGCCTCATGGCCACTGCATGGCCAACAGAAGACCTCTTTGGACTGTCCAGTGGCAGCGTGGTTATCTTGCAATGGCACTGAAGGTGACCTTGAGGGATGCATCTGAGTCCCTGCTCTAGTCGTGAGGCTGGAAAGCCAGGAACTGCTAGTAGTAACACCTGGGAACTCTGGACTGTATCAGGGTATATGGTAGGGAGATGAGGGGACAGGATGTAGGATGGCTGGAAGTAATGAGACTGGACTTCCTGCTATAGGACCATGTGAGAAATGCAGTATTTTATTATGGGTCTCCACTGGTAAATGTTATCTTTCCAGATTTAAAGTGGACTTATCTCTATGATCATTTTCTGGTTACTATTCAGGAGTTCTTTTTCATATATGCCATCCATATTTTAAATTGGTGTGTCTACCTAAACTTCTCCATCTGAATCAAAAAGGATCAGAGAACTTACCCTAATTCAAGTATATCTACCAACCCTTTTATTTTCAAATTATTTGATGTTTTAAATATTTAGGGTACTCAGAAGAGATTTCAGCTGGAAGATTATATCTCATGCAACATTTTGATTTTCTAGCTATTAACTCGACTATAATTTTAACGAATTCCTCCAGCTTAGGCATTGAAGCAGAAGTAGCAAGGCAAAGCGGGAAGAGAGTAGGGGGCTAGCGTACTTGGAGGATGAAGGATTTTCTGCTTTGCTCAGCTTTGGGGAACGAAGGAAATGGTGTATCAAAGCCAGGACCGGCCTCAGTGCCCTGGGATATAAATACGACGTGTTGTACAGAGAGTGGGATGAGCCCTGCGAGGTGCGGTCACAGTAGAGCCCAGCAGTGCCTCCTCTGTGTATATATCCCTGGCTCAGGAAATCCTGCGCTCTTCGCTGAAACCCTAGGGCTTAGAGGAGAGTCCTCACCCTTGGAGGAGGGCTAGCAGGCTGAGCAGAGGAAGCTATATGAACTCACGGGAGAAGAGAGGAGGAAACCTGCTACCCAAAACAACTAGGCTCACAGACTGTGCTAAAGGGAGAAGTTTTCCCCTCCAAGATTACAGGAAGCTGGTCCAGACCTCCGCAGCGGCATGAATAGGCAGAGGAAGAAGTGTGAAGGCAGATAAAGAGGGTGGCTGGAACGCTGGCTCTGCCTGTTCCCGCTCATCTGACACGGAGTGAAGAATAGTGGAAGCCCGGAAAAGGGCATGTGGCTCTGACGACGCGGGGGGGGGGGGGGGGGGGGGGGGGGGGGGGGGGGGGGGGGGGGGGGGAGGCGCGGGTGTTCGGACTGGAAGGTTTAGGAATCACATCTCCGGAAAACGACCACCCCTATGCCGTCAGTGATACTGAAACAGGCTTTGCAGAGAGAAAACCGTACTCATGCTTGCACTTGCGAGACTCAACTTTCCGGCAATAGAATTTCAGACAAACGTGAAACTGAGAATCATGTGTTAAAGCGCCCCCAGGAAGAGCCGCTCTGTGATGTCCGTTCTCTTTAGCCCCGCTGAGTTGAGGTCTGCAGATTCCGGAGGTGACATCGGGTTTGACCCACAGCAGCACTCTTAATTCATTGGTAGATTCAAGCAAACTTTTAACGTGTTGAATGACCAGTCGATTCCCACTCACCCCTCTGAGAGTCTAGCATAGATGTGAATAGAAAGAAGACATCACATAGCCTCCCACTCACAATTCAGCAACTGTACCTTCTTAAGACACTGTTTCATCTGAAATACTAGAAGCAACTGAGACACAATATTATTAATCACATTATGAGCCCCTGGTGATTGCTTACTGGAAAGTATTTTGAGAAATTTACAGATGGGAAATGGAAGGCACCACAAGTCTGCTGGTTCTCTGCCCATTTTTTTTTTCAAAGGTAGGAAATGTCTCTCTTCACTGTGAGATTGGCTCACCACTCTATGAACTGAAGTGAGTAGACTGGGTCAAGGGTCAGGGGAGTGGAGTGA
The DNA here is from genome assembly GCF_005190385.1 of Monodon monoceros. Lineage (NCBI taxonomy): Eukaryota > Metazoa > Chordata > Mammalia > Artiodactyla > Monodontidae > Monodon > Monodon monoceros. The sequence goes on along the minus strand of NW_021703785.1, from coordinate 60,887,667 downwards.
ACAAAAGGGCGTGGTGGTCCCTGCACAAAGGACCAGCTCCTGGCAAGGGGGTCAAGTTTGGTTTCAGCAAAGGGCTTTTGCATTGCCTGCCAAGAAGATGGGGCTAATTAGGTAGGAAAGTGGAGGAGGAAACTGATGTTAGTGGAACATTTAACTGGCTGCTTTAGCATTTAACTCGATTCTGTATCAGATGGAGTGTGTGAGTCTATATTTAATTCTCACAACACCCCTATGAAATGAGAACTAGTAGTCTGAGTTTACAGATGAGGAGACAAACTCAGATTAAGTGAACTTGCCCGGTGGTACAGAGTTATGAAAGGCATAGCAAGGTTTAGAACAAACATCTGACACAGACTTCTATGCTTTTGCACTTTTAAAATAATACACTTTTATTTCACGTTAGCCACACACGTATATAATTTTATTTTTATTTAAATAGTGGAGTTGGCAGACAACAATGCTTCCTTCTGGAATTTCAGGCACTCAGGACAGAGGTGTGGAGAAAAGATATTATGGAGTGGGATTTTCTCAAAGTGCCATGCTTACAGCTTCCCCTGTGTGACAGCTGTCACCGCGACGCAATAACTGCTGTAAGCAGAGCGCCCAGTTGCCCTCTCCGTCTTCACAGGTCCACCCTCACATGGCACTCAGCACATGGTCCTGGGTGAGCCTTTCCATCCGCCATCACTGTGAGTGCTCAGGAATGTGGAGCATTCCATGCAGGAAATTGCACCGTCAGCAACATTGTCTTTGAATGTTGACACTTGCTCAAGGTCAGGCCACCCCAGGGACCATCATCGTCATCTTGCGGCCTGTGCAGGACCTTATGCTTCTGGAACCGTTCCAGGTGTGGGAGGTGATGAGGTCTTGGAAAACTCTGCTCGGTGCCCTGGCTTGTAGAAACGTGGCCAGATGGTTTTGTCATCAGCCTTTGTCTACACTGTACTCCATTGGATGGGAATGAACCAAATGGAAACTCAGATTTACTGAGACAGACAATAATATGCACATACAGCATGCAGGATATAGCATGTAGGATTGCTGTGAGCATTAAACAAATAAACATACGAAAAGCACTGAACATAGTGTCTGACAAACTGTTAGCACTAATTAAACATTAGTTATTATTATTATTGATATTCTTGTCTTAAATGTATGTTATTCTCTAAATGATTTTAATTTTCATAGATTATTAAAAGATAGAATGAACTGAAGAAAATTAAGCCCTAGAGATCCATTTATTGAACAACTTTTTTTCCCTGTCACTCCTTCCTTTTTCTCTTAAACATCACAATTTCCTTTTGTGTTGTCACAAAAGTTACTTACTTCAGTTGGCAGAGATAGTATTATGCAGGGGATGATTAAAATATCCTCACTTGTAATTGTTGTTTTAAATTTTATTATTTATTAGTAAGTAACAACATGTATACTGCAAAAAATTCCAAAGGTACGTAAGGATATACAGTGAAAATGTAGTCTCCCCCTCACCCAGAACCTTAGTCATCAAAGTCTCTCCCCCAGAAGAATTCTCTTACTTTTTATGGTATATCTTTTTAGCTCATTCCCTTAGGTTTTCCAGAGAAAACAGTTGTTTCCCAAAAAACAATCACATCACCTGCAAAAATAATTCTGCCTCCTTAAATTTTATACCTCTGTTTTTTCCTATGGTCTAATTGCAGTGACTGGTAGCTATGGAACAAAATAAACGATATTGCAGACAAAGGACACGTTTTCTTTTTGCAGAGTTTAAAGATAATGCTTTAGCAAGAGGCTGGTATACATACATACATACGTACATAAATACATTCATACACACATCCTTCCTCTCCCTTTTTCTCTATCTCTGCATCTAGATACATACTATATCTATATCCAAATAGACATTAGATATAGATATGTGTATGTGTGTGTAATTCATGTTAAGTAGCTATTTTTAGTATTTAGTATTTAACATTTTTATCTAAAATGGATATTATATTAAAGGTCTTTAAGCATCTATGGAGATGATAATATGAGTTTTCTCTTTTAACCAATTACTATGATGATCTATATTAATATAGTAATAGATCTCCTAATATTTAATGATCTGGGCATTACTGGAGGATTCTGTTTGCTGACCTTTTATTTAGGGTTTTGCATCAGTATTCATAAGTGAGCATGGTCTGTAGGTTTCCTTTTTTTGTATGTCATCTTTGTGGAATTTTTGTAATTTAGCTTTGCAAGAAATTTTTACAGACTTCTATTTATGAAAATATGGTGTGGGACTTCCCTGGCAGTCCAGTGGTTAAGACTCCGCGCTCCACAGTAGGGGACACGGGTTCGATCCCTGCTCCAGGAACTAAGATCCTGTGTGCTGTGTAGAGTGGCCAAAAAACTTAAAAAAAGAAAAATGGTGTGTTACATATCTGAAAATAACTTCTCATTACAGAGCACGTAAAAATGTTGACTAAAATAATGGAAACATATTTTTTAAATTAATTAGGCTTTTTAAAATCTCTTCTGGTGTCAGTTTTGGAAAGTTTTATTTTAATAAACAATCACACATTACATTTTGGTTCCCAAATTTATTTGCGGAGAGTTGAAGTACTTTCCTATGATTCCGTTGAAGTCTTTGTATCTGTGATCATTTTCTATTAGTTCTACTTAATACTTATTTTCTTTATTAAATTAGGTAATTGTTTATTCACTTTATTGTTTTTAAAATATGTAGCCCTTGAATTTATTAACTGTATTATTTTTTGTTTTGAATTGATTAATTTCAATTTTCATACTTATCGAATCTTCCTATTGCTCTACTTTTGTCATTTACTTTCTAGCTTCTTGAGATAAATTTTTTTCCAAAATTTTACTGTGGTAAACTTTAAACATAGAACACAGTTGAAATAATTTTACAGGGAATGCACAGATTTACTCACCTCATAGAGTCTACCAAGAACATTTTTCTATGCTCATTTTATGACATATCTGTCTATCCATCCAGCAATCCATCTTACTTTGTTGACTCATTTCAAAGTAAATTACAGAAATCAGTTCACTTCCTCCATTTCACATACATATCATAAAATGGTTAAACATTTGCTACAATTTTTCCTTTTGGTGTAAGAGTTACATACAATGAAAAACACAAATCTTAAATATACATTTGCTGGGTTTTGACAGATATATACATATGTGTAACTAAGACCCTAAGACCCTATCAAGATATAGAATATGAACATAACCCCCGAATTTTCCTCCTGCCCCTCCAACTCAATCACTGCCTCACATCCCTTCCAGAGACTATCATTATTTTGATCTTTTCTCAAGATAGATTAGTTTTGCCTGTTTTGGAAACTCATAAAATGTACTCATGTACTCTGTTGCATAAGTTTCTTTTACTCAACCTGTTTTTGAGATTTATCCATGTTGGTGCCCATATCAGTAGTTGTTTCTTGTTATTGCTTAGTAGTATTCCCTGGTATCCTATTATTAACAGACACCGAGCTTTTCCCTGAGTGTGACTCTTATGAATAAAGCTACAGTGAACAATGTTGTCTGTGAATATATTTTTCATTTTTCTTAGGTCAAAACTTAGGAGTTGGGGTTTTACAAGACACCGCCAGAACTTTTTCCAAAGTGGTTTTACCATACTCCCATCAACAATATATGAGAATTCCAGTTCTACATCCTTACCAATGTTTGCTGTGGTATTTTTAATTTCTAATTTTGGTCGTTCTGGTGAAGAGTAATGTTATCTCATTGTTTTAATTTGCACCCCCTGGTGACTAATGATGTTAATGACTTTTTCATGTGCTTAATGATTAGTTATGTATCTTTTTTGGTAAAGTGTATGCTCAAGTCTTTTGTGCATTTTTACTTTGTTAGCGATTTTTTGTAGTTTATATTATTGAGACCTTGCATGCCTTTTGTTAAATTTATTTCTAAGTGTTTTATGGGGTTTTGTTTTTGGTGTTAAGATAAATGGAATTTTATTTCATCGTATTTTCTGGTAAAATAATTTTTAATCTTGTTACTTTTTAGTAATAGTTTTATAGATTTTAACGCCTTTTCTATACAAACAGTGCTACCTGAAAATGCAGTCAGGTTTTCTTCTTCCTTTCTGACACTATGCCTCTGCTTGTTTATTTGTTGTACTGTAAAGTTTCGGACCTCTAATACAAAGTTGAATCAGAACGGTGAGAGTAGGCATCCTAGCCTTGTTCTCAATATTATGGGGAGAAAAAGTTTTGAAATTTCCCATTAGGTGTGATGTTAACTATTGGCTTTTGGCATATGTCCTTTGTCAAAATGAGGGATTCAGGAAGTTATCTTCTGAGGTCTTAGTTTGATGAGAGGTATTTTGTTTGTTTTTGTTTTGTTTGTTTAATCCTGAATGGATGTTGAGTTTTGTTCAGTGCTTTTCTTTGCATTTTAAAAATGATCATATATTGATTGATTTTTAAATCTTAAACCAATTTTACAATCCTGAGGTAAACTCTACTTGGTTTTGTTTTTTTTGGGGGGGTAGGAGTTTATTAATTAATTTATTTATTTTTGTTGTGTTGGGTCTTCGTTTCTGTGCGAGGGCTTTCTCTAGTTGTGGCAAGCAGGGGCCACTCTTCACCGCGGTGCGCGGGCCTCTCACTGTCGCGGCCTCTCTTACTACGGAGCATAAGCTCCAGACGCGCAGGCTCAGTAGTTGTGGCTCACGGGCCTAGTTGCTCCGCGGCATGTGGGATCCTCCCAGACCAGAGCTCGAACCTGTGTCCCCTGCATTAGCAGGCAGATTCTCAACCACTGCGCCACCAGGGAGGCCCCTCTACTTAGTTTTGATGTATCATTCTTGTATATGTTACAGAGCTCTATTTGCTAATATTTTATTAAAACTTTTTGGATCTGTGTTTGAGGAATGTTAAATGATTATTTTTAATCTTCTCCTTTTTTGTTATTTGTATTTAAGGTCACAAATCTTTTTTACCAAGCATTACTTTACCTGTTAGTAAGAAGTTCCCTATATGGTGTTTTTATATCCTTATGTTCTGAAATATTCTGCAATTCACATTTTAAATTTCTCTTTTTCAGATTGGCAGGTGGTAGAGGTTTTTTCCTACTTTTTAGTTTTCATATTAATTTCTAGATTTATTTCATGTAATCAGAGAATGTTATTTGTATTATTTCTACATGTTAGAATTAATGGATTTTCTCATTGTGGCCTAATACATGACATTGTAGTGAGTGTTGCATGGACACTTGAGACCAGAGTTTGCCGGGGACCGAAAGAGTACCCGGGACGTAAGACTTAACAGTGCAAAAGCTGGGACTGCCCTGAATAAACTAGGGCAGGTTGGTCACCTTATTTAAGAATAGAATTCTTAGGTCACTTTCATTCATTGAAGACTTTGTAGGCCTTGCTGACCTTTAGCTGTGAACATAACAATAAAATAGTTTGAGAACGGTGTGAGTGTTTTTCCTCCACTATAGGTGATTTGATATTTTATCTTTAAAATCAGTAACTTTACTGTCTCAAAATCAATTCTGCTATGTCAGTTTTTCCTGGGACATTCTATATCACCTTAATTGTAGAACCAAATCTTTACGTAATTCCTGAACGTTAAAAAAATTTAACATTCAATGAATATTTTCCATTAGGTTTTCCCTTCTTTAAGGACATCAGTTATACCTTTTTAACCCTCCTCAATTTTATATCTATATGGATATAAACTTGCTTTTCTCAATTCTCCTCTCTATAATCCTTGCTGTATTTCTCATTTGTTTGCTTCAATTTAGGCTTTGTTTATGGGAGAATTTTAGTTTTTAATTTCTCTTTTTCCTGATTTCCCTTTTTTCTGAGTTATATCAGCTCATGTGTCACCTCCTTCTGTTGTCCAACCATGACTTCTCTGAGCTCTTACATTTCTGCTTTATGCCTTTGGTTTAGAGATGTGTTTTCTTCTTCATGAGTTAAAATTGTTTCAGTGATATCTTTGGTTTACATTTTCATTTGTTAAATGCAACTCTTTTTTTCTGGTGTAAGTGCTTTCTGTATATTTTAAATTTATGTTTAATCCATCTGCCCCCCTTTGTGATATCTTTGAAGGAGATGAATTCTTTCTGGGCCAGCTATTTGTAATCGTTTTATGTGGAAGATGCGTGACTTCTGTGTTTCAGGCTAGCGGAAAGTCTTCCTAATACTCAGGGTTGTGTGTGTATGTGAGTGAATAAAGGTTGAAACCTTGTGTCCGTCTAACTACTCAGAAACTCAGTACTCTGCCTCCTTGTCTCATAGACTGTTTCCTGGAAGGTGGCTTGTCTCTGCGATTCCTCATTTAATCTTACCTTCCATGCTTCCTGAAGCTACCAAGAGTATCTGTGCTTCTTGTTTCAAACAAGAGATGGCTGGTTTTGTACCTCTAAGGGACAAACCTCCTAGAATTGTACTCTGTTGATTCTCTGACAACTGCAGCTGTGAACCTTCCAGCTCGGTACTTGATCTTTATTGCTTTTGTCAGCTTATCTTACATACTGTATTTCAGGATTACTATACCTCCTTGTTTGCCATCAATGGAGTGTGCATTTCTATTTCTGCTCCTTGTTGTTTTCCTCTGCACTTTTTCTATAATTCTAGTGTTATTCTAAGTGGCCTATTTTGAGAGGGCCCAGAGCATTAGCATTAATAATTTTAAAAATCCTTTCTTCCTCCCTCAGATATCTCTGCAACAAAAAAATGGAGAAATTTTTGTTGATGTGAAGTGGTTAAACTGATGGGTGTGGAGAGGCAGCTGGGATCATCAAAATTTTAGGTGAAACATCTTGAAGAGTCAATTTTCATGGAGGAGTGGTAAGAAAAAAGAGGCAAGAGAGGGTAATTACCCCAGAGCTGATAGTCAGTGAGTACACATAGGTACAGATGAACCACATATTTACAGATGACATTGAATCAGATTGGGCAAGTATCTGTTCTGATTTTTAGTTTCTGTACCGTACTATTTTGTTACATATTTTGAACATTACCCATCTACTGAACACAAAGTAGAGATTTGTTCATTGTTTGAATACTTCAGTCTGTGTGGATAGCCAATTTGGAGGCGTTCTTCAATTTTTCTGCACTGACTACATTAACCAAGTAATTGCCGTATATGCAAAGTATTACCTGATGCTGACACCAGCTCTTCTATTTCTTCCTCTTGTTGCTTCTTGACTTTACAGAAAAATTAACTCTGTGGTGGCTTCACTTCTTATCCAGATATTTTATTTATGAATAGGACACTCTGATTCAGATTTTCTATGTTAATGCCAAAGCACTGTTTATATACTAACAGTAAACTGGACTGTTTATGCAGTATAACCAGACTGGCTTGTCATGGTTTCAGGGGAGCCCTTTTCTCAGGACATGAAAGCTCTAGTGTTAGAGATTAATAAACTCTTTCAGAACCCATCAACAGTAGCCAGAAACCCTTTCCATCCAGCCACATGTACTAGTTTGGGTCCTTTCCTCCATCAAGGATTAAAGAAACAAACACAAAAACAAAAACACCCTACTGAATCACACCCCTGAGCTGTGTTAAGCCCATTTCTGTTGGGGCGAGAATGAGAGTTCTGATTGCATTCAGATTGATTCTGTCTTCCTCCAGTGCTCTTATGAAATGTTTCCACCCTGCAAGACTGGCTTAATTCACATCTTATCTGGTAAGATTCTGCAGGGCGGTTACTAATGCTTACATTTAATGAGCATTTACCGTGTGCCAGGAGCTGTGCTTTCCATGCCTTACCTCATTTGATCCTCAGAACGACTCTATTAAGATGGAACCATTACCAACCCAATTTATGGAAATTAAATCTCCGATTTAAGGAAATTGATGATATGGGAGGATAAGCACATTGTAAGCTAGTTAGCATGAGTACCAATAGTCTAACCTGGCCCGTATGACCCCACTAAGCAATGCCTACCCTGTGTGCACATTTCCTCTACTTTGGGCTTCTGTTATTTATACCCTGCCTTCCGAACCCAATGGTTTTCAATCCTGGCTGCACATTAGAATGACCTGTTGAACTTTTTAAACAGTATTAATTTCCAAAGATACTAATTTAATCTGTTTGAATGCGGCTCCGACTGGTATTTTTTAAAAGTTCCCAAGGTTGAGAAACACAACCTTGGCACCTAACATGCTGATTTATGTATATTAGGTCCCCAATAAGTACATCTTTAAATGAATTAGAGACTAAATGGTTATCTGGTTTATTTAGTAGGGTTTGTAGTACAGCTGTGTACACCAAAAAAAAAAAAAAAAATCAGTGTCTTAAATGAGCAGTTCTTGTCAAGTAAAAAGGCATTTGATTTTTTATTCCCATTCTCTCATGAATGGATAGTGGAGTTTTCCTGAGACTTCGAGACTGTAGAATGACATTATCATTCTGACAAATAATAGAATACATGCTGATGTATTCTTGTGTTTTAAAATGTTCTCAGATTTAATTTCAAATATTGTGAATACAGATGGGTATGATTTTTTGGTTTCACAATAATTTTTAAGATGATAAAAGAGGTTCTGAGACCAAAAGTTTGAGAACTGCTACCTTAAGTGATGCTTTGGTGGCTTTGGTTAGTAAATACATGTTTAGAAACTGTGAAACTTACATCTGCACTCAGAGCAGGGCCTAAAATCATTAAAGTTCTTGCTCCTCAAAGTGTAATCCATGTAGCAGGAGCAATAACACTTCCAGGAGCTTGTTTGAAATGCAGAATCTTGGGGTAACTCAGACTTTCTGAATCAAAACCTTCATTTTGACAAGATCCCCATATACTTTTTGTGACCATTATAATCCAAGAAGCGCTGACTTAGAGAATTAGCCTTATTGATTATACTTGTTAGTAATAGTCCCACATCATTTTTATCATCTGTAATAGAACACACATTTGTTTTTCCCTTTCACTTCTAGCCTTATGTCTTTATTGAATTTACTCTTATATAGAAGTTCGTGACAAGTATCAGCATCTCAATTTATAGATGGAGAAACTGAGAAACAAAATGTTGGAGAGGTTTGACTGTGTCCCAGGGTTAAATCAAATGCCAAAGTGACAAGAAAATGCAGAGCAGCTGGCTCATGCACCGATGCACCTCCCATTAAAGGACAGGAAGAAAACAGCCCCAAACTCACAACATGGAAACTCACTATTACATAGGACCTTGGGATTTTATAAATGTAAAGGGCCTTAAGAACATCTCCAGGGCTTCCCTGGTGGCGCAGTGGTTAAGAATCCGCCTACCAATGCAGGGGATGCAGGTTCGAGCCCTGGTCCAGGAAGATCCCACATGCTGTGGAGCAACTAAGCCCGTGCGCCACAACTACTGAGTCTGCGCTCTAGAGCCCACATGCCACAACTACTGAAGCCCATGCGCCTAGAGCCCGTGCTCTGCAACAAGAGAAGCCACTGCAATGAGAAGCCCACGCACCACAACGAAGAGTAGCCCCCGCTCACCGCAACTAGAGAAAGCTCATGTGCAGCAACGAAAACCCAACGCAGCCAAAAGTAAATAGACTAAATAAATAAATTAAAAAAAAAAAGAATGACACAATTCTTTAAAAAAAAAAAGAACCTCTCCAAACATGAAATAGATCTATTCAATGATAAGCAGATTTAAAGCCTTCCTCCTCAGTACTCCCATGGTGCTCTATGTTTTGGGTCTACAGAAGTATTGATCATTTTATGTTGAAATTATTGGTTTATATGTCTGTTTCCCAAGCTGGACTCCATGATTTCTAAGATCAAGGACTATGTTTTATTTTTCTTTCACTCTCACGGTTTAACCCAGTACTGGGCACATGGAAAGTGCTCAATAAACACTATCTTAGTTGGCTCAAGCTACCATAACAAACTACCATAGACTTGGTGGCTTAAACAACAGAAATTTATTTTCTCATGGTTTCTGGAAGCTGGAAGTCCAAGGTCGGGGTACCGGTATGGTCACCTTCTGGTGAGGATTCCCTTCCTGGCTTGTACATAGCCTCCTTTTCACTGTGTCCTTACATGGCAGACCTTAAGCTCTCATTCTAGACTGATCTCAAGGCTCAGGGGCCTGCAGATTGGTGAAGATCTTCCATGCCAGTCTGCAAAGACTGGAGAAGGTAACTGTTTTTTCAAATGCCCAATTTCAACAAAAGATCACAGGCATGCAAAGAAACAAGGAAATTTGGCTCATTCAAAAAGAATGAATTCTATATATGGCAAACTGTCTTTTAAAAAATGAGGGAAAATTAAGAGATTCCCAGACAAACAAAAACTAAGAGAGTTCATTACCACTAGACCTGCCCAACAGGAGATGCTAAAGGGAGTCCTTTAAGCTGAAATAAAAGGCCACTAGACAGAAACTTGAAGCCATGCAAAAATATAAAGTTTTCCAGTAAAAGTAAATACATGAATAAATATTAAAAATACAGTATTATTGTAATTTTGGCTTGTAACTCCACTTTTAATTTTTTTACAGAATTTAAAAGACAAATGCATAATAAATAATTATAAATCTATGTTAATGAGTATATAATATTATTATAAAGATGTAATTGTGACATCAATAACATAAAATGAGAGTGGAGCTATAAATGAATAGTTTTTGTATGTGATTGAAGTTAAGTTGGTATCAACTTAAAACTGATTATTATAAATTTAGGATGTTATATGTAATCCTGATGGTAACCACAAAGAAAATGTCTGTAGAATACACACAAAAGGAAATGAGAAGGGAATTAAAGTGTGTCACTACAAAAAATTAACTAAACACAGAGAAATGCAGAAATGGAGGAAGTGTGGGGAAAATGCTATAATACGTGCAGAAAACAAATAACAAAATGGTGGGATGAATTGGGAGATTGGGATTGACATATATACACTAACATGTGTAAATTAGATAACAAGAACCTGCTGTATTAAAAATAAAATAAATTAAAAAAAAGAAAATACAACAACAAAAACCAAAATGGCAAAAGTAAGTCCTTCATTATCAATAATCACTTTAAATGTAAAGAAATTAAATTTCCCAATCAAAAGACATAGATTGGAATAAAAAAATGAGATTCAACTCTATGCTGTCTACACTGTAGATGTAAGGACATGCATAAGTTTAAAGTGAAAGCACGGAGAAAGATAGTCCATGCAGATAGTAATGAAAAGAGAGCAGGGTGGCTCTACAAATATTAGATAAAACACACTACATAAAAAACGTATGACACAAAGAAGGACATTATATAATGACAAACAGGTCAATTCACCAGAAGATACTAATAAACATTTATATACCAAACACTGGAGTTTCAAACTATATGAAGCAAAATTGATAGAACTGAAGAGAGAAACAGACAACTCTACAATAATAGTAGGAATCTTCAACATCACACTTGCAATAATGCGTACAACAACCAGACAGAAGATCTTTAAAGGAAATACATGACTTGAACAACACTATAGACCAACTGGACCTAATAAAAATGTTACAGAATACTGTATCCAGTGAGAACAGAATAGACATTTTTCTCAATTGCACATAGATCATTAACCAGGATAGACAATATTTTAGGCCAAAAAACAAGTCTTAATAAATTTTACAAGATTGAAATCATACAAAGTGTCTTTTCTGATCACAGTAGAATGAAACTGGAAACAGCAGAAGGAAAACTAGAAAATTGACAAACGTGGAAATAAAACAGATACTCTTAAGCAACCAATGGATTAAGGAAGAAATTACAAAGAAAATATCTTGAGACAAATGAAAATGAGAAAAACAGCATACCAACTTAATGGATGCAGCAAAAGCAGTTCTAAGAGGGAAATCTATAGTTATAAATACATGAAAAGAAGAAAAGCCTCAAATCAGTAACCTAACAGTATACCTTAAGGAACTAGAAAAAACCAAACTAATTTCAAAGCTAGTAGAAGGAAGGAAATCATAAAGATTAAATCAGAGATAAATAAAATAAGGAATAGAAAAACAGAAAAGACAGTCTTTTCAACATATGGTGTTAGGAAAACTGTATACCCCCATACAGAAGAAAGAAATTAGACCCTTACCTTATATGAAAATGAACTCAAAATAGATTAAAACCTAAACATAAGATATAAAACTCTTAGAAGAAAACATGGAGGAAAATCTTTGTGTCTTTTGATTTGGCAATGAGTTCTTGGATATCACACTAAAGAAACAGAATAAAAGAAAAAATAATTAAGTGGACTTCAAAATTAAAACTTTTGTACACCAACAGAATGAAAGGTAACCCACAGAATGGGAGAAAATATTTGCAAATCAAATATCTGATAAAGGATTTTTACAGAGAATATATAAAGAATTCTCACAACTCAACAATAACAACATAAAACAACCCAATTAAAAAATGGGCACAGGACTTAAGTAGACATCACTCCAAAGAAGATATATGCAAATGGCCAATAAGCACATGAAAAGATGGTCAACATCACTAATCATTAGGCAAATGCAAATCAGAACCACAATGAGATACCACTTAATACCCATTAGGTTGGCTATTATTGAGAAAACAGAAAATAACAAGTGTTGACAAGCTTTTGGAGTAGTTGGAACCCTTGTGCATTGCTGGTGGGAATGTTAAGAGTGGACCTGTCATGGAAAACAGTATGGTGATTCCTCAAAAAATTAAACATAGAATTACCATATGGTCCAGTAATTCCATTTCTGATATATATGCAAAAGAAATGAAATCAGGGACTCGAACAGATATTCATAGCAGCACTATTCACAATAACCAAAAAGTGGAAACAACACGTGTCTTTCAATGGATGAATGGATGAACAAAATGTGGTATATGCATACAATGGAATATTATTCAGCCTTAAAAAGGAAGGAAATTTTGACGCATGCTACAACATGGATGAATCTTGAAGACATTTTGCTACGTGAAATAAGCCAGACACAAAAGGACAAATTTGTATATGATTCCACTTTTGTGTGGTACCTAGAGTAGTCAAACTCTTAGGGACAGAAAGTAGAATGGTGGTTACTCTGGTCTGAGGGAAGAGTCAATGGTGAGTTAGTGATTAATGGGTAGAAAGTTTCAGTTGGAGAAGATGAAGTTTTGGAGATGGATGGTGATTGATGGTTGCACAATAACGTGAATGTACTTATTGCAACAGAAGTGTACACTTAAAAATGGCTAAAATGGTACAATTTGTTATGTATATTTTACCACAAAAATTAATAATGCCAGAAAAGAGTCAAATCTTAAAAAGAAAGAGCTTTATTAGATCAGACGACCCATCAAATTTGCTTTTTTTCCTGGAAAACTTGCTCCTGGGGGCCTCCTTTCTTTTCTCTAATGTGGATGCATTAATGATCTCCAGAGACTCAGTGGTCATCCAGGGATTTCCTTGCCCAGCTCTATTGTTGGGGCCACTGCTTCCTTAATCTATTTCTTGATTTATTCCCTTGTTTAGGTGGATAATATTCTCTATGAAAGGATGCGTGGGTATTTAATCTTCTGGATCCTCGTGTGTTCCAGAATGTCTTTATTTTTGCCCTTAGCTAAATTGTGGTTCGGTTTTCCTCAGAACTTCTCCATTTACTTCTAGCCTCCAAGGCAGTTCTTTCTTAGTTGTTCCATCACCCCTTTGTCCTTATGCCTCAACCTCTGTCCATCATCTCTATCTTGTAGGTTTTAGTGAATCTGATTTCTGACTTGAAGACTGTGTTCTGCTACATGTTTTTGTAAAATGAACAAGACAATTGGTGAATACCGTTCACTGATGTTTTCTTCCCATGTTTACCTCCTGGGTTCAGTCCTTTGCTCCCTGCTGTGCCCAGGAAATCGATGGAACTCCAGAGCTATAACCCAACTGTATAAAAAGCGGCTTTGTAAATTGTCCATAGTCTTAACTTTCCCTGACTTTTTGTTTCATTTCAGAATAGCTTTGGAGTTGGATTTGCTATTTCTGGTCTTTAAATTTTTTTTTTAAAGTAGATCCCCAGAAGAACAAAACAGCAACTAAATAAAAACCTCTATTTGTTTGAAAACTTAACTTTTTAGCTATTATGCTACCTTCATAATTTTCATCTTAGACTGTTATTATTATTATTTGCGGTACGCGGGCCTCTCACTGTTGTGGCCTCTCCCCTTGTGGAGCACAGGCTCCGGATGCGCAGGCTCAGCGGCCATGGCTTACGGGCCCAGCCGCTCCGCGGCATGTGGGATCTTCCCGGACTGGGGCACGAACCCGTATCCCCTGCATCGGCAGGTGGACTCTCAACCACTGCGCCACCAGGGAAGCCCTGTGGCCTTTTCTTTAATATCAGGTCCTACTGGACATCACTCCCTTCTCACAGCTATTTCTTTTCATCTCTTGTATTTTCTTTTTTTCTTTTGGACAGAGTTACTTCATTTATTATTGATATTGATTAAGGGAGACAGCAGAAACTTGAGAATTGATTACTTATATAGTTGACCTTTGAAGAATTCAGAGGTTGGGACACCAGCACCCGTGCAGTCGAAAATCCACGTATAACCTATAGTCTACCCTCCATATACACAGTTACATATCCTCAGATTCAACCAACTACTGTAGTATTTACCACAGAAAAAAATCCACATGTAAAAGGACCTGTGTTGTTCAAGGGTCGACTGTACTACCTTCTTTGGGTTCTAGGCTGACAGAAAAGAAAACATAATCTTTAGGGAACACTACTTTAGTATGGAAATATTAAAGTAGGGACTCATTTTTATAATGCCCACAACTACATATTTTACAATTATTGTTGATAAGAATATGAATATCAATAACTGAGAAGTTTCAAGAGGAATATATGTGTGTGTGTGTGTGTGTGTGTGTGTGTGTGTGTGTATATATATGTAGTCTGCATGCATATATATCCACGCATGTATAAACAAACATACATTTGTATACAAGAAAAATACAGGGACTTCCCTGGTGGCGCAGTGGTTAAGAATCCACCTGCCAATGCAGGGGACACGGTTTCGAGCCCTGGTCTGGGAAGATCCCACGTGCGTTGGAGCAACTAAGCCCGTGCACCACACCTACCGAGCCTGCGCTCTAGAGCCCGCGAGCCACAACTACTGAAGCCTGGAAGCCACAACTACTGAAGCCCGTGCGCCTAGAGCCCGTGCTCCGCAACAAGAGAAGCCACCACAATGAGAAGCCTGCACACCACAATGAAAAGTAGCCCCCACTGCCATAACTATAGAAAGCCCGAGCACAGCAACGAAGTCCCAGCGCAGCCGAAAATAAATAAATAAATTAATTAATTAAAAAGAAACAATACTATGTGCTCAATACCATTGTTGTTATTTAAAAAAACAAAAGAAAAATACAAATGGCTCCAGTAGAATAATAGAACTCTAAATTAATTTTTTTTGTTTGTTTTAGATAAATGTTTGCTTCTTATTGTCCTTCTACAGCTGATTTCTTTTCTACTTTAGAGTGCCATTACTATGGTTTCCTGCTCAGCGTAATAATTTCTGTCTGTATGAAACTATCCTGATTTCTACCTGCAAGTCTCTGTGATTTCAATTGTGTGAGGAACATGGTGTCACTCAGATAATGTTCAAAAATGCAAATATTACCAGTAGGAACGTCCACAGAAGTCTTTCCCCCACATGACATCGGAGAAAGAAACAGAAGCAGAAGTGTGATGGTAGTAAATGTGCACAAAAGAACCAAAACACTGCGGGGGTGATTGTTAAAAGTTAAAGTGAGGAAGACAGCATTCTTGTTGAAAGTTTTTACAAATCAGTGGTATAAACTCAACCGCCTCAAACTCTGATTTTCATGTGAAATGAAACCAACAAAGGACTTTGTCCGGTTTCAGATTCTACTTGGAACGGTTTTAGAATCTGCTCCCAGGTGTTTATGATTAGAGTGTCTACCTCTTGACACTCTTTGAGCCAAAGTCATAGACAGGGGGCAGAGTGTGTCCTATTGATGGGGAAGATGGAGGCTCTAGAAACTCGTGTAGTTAGGGAGACAAAGAGTGAAGGAGAGAGGCGCAGGCAGACTGGGCTCTGGACGTCTGTGTCCGTAAGTCCAGCCCCGAGCAGCCAACTCCTCTGGAGTTGAAACCACCCGTTTTAAGGACTGTGAAGCCAATTCCTAATGAGTCAGCTCCTCCTCTTTTTGTTGTTCGTCTGTCAGGAACATAGAGCAGGGTTTCTCAACATTGGCAGTACTGACATTTGGGGCCACATCATTCTTAGTCATGGGGGCTGCCCTGTACGTTAAACAGAATTTAGCAGCGTCCCCGGCTAGCACCCACTAGATGTCAGTAGCGCCCCCTTAGCTGTGACAATCAAAAATGTCTCCAGACATTACCAAACGCCCACTGGGGTAAGGGTGCAGAGCAGTATCGCTCCTGGCAGAGAACTGCTGAAATACAATATTGTTTGGGGCACTTATTCATTAAGACCAATTTTTCTAAATTTTTGGCTCTCAAACATTATTTTCCTCTTGCCTTAAAAAGGAAAGTGTTAAAAGTTTTACAGTTATATGGCCCCTAATATGTATTACACTTTTAATAATTAATTAATTAATTTTCGTCCACGTTGGGTCTTCGTTGCCGTGCGCGGGCTCTTCTCTAGGTGCGGCGAGCGGAGGCTACTCTTCATTGCAGCGCGTGGGCTTCTCATTGCGGTGGCTTCCCTTGTTGTGGAGCACGGGCTCTAGGCGCGCGGGCTTCAGTAGTTGTTGCACGCGGGCTAAGTAGTTGTGGTGCCCGGGCTCAGTTGCTCCGCGGCGTGTGGAATCTTCCCGGACCAGGGCTTGAACCCGTGTTCCCTGCATTGGCAGGCGGATTCTTAACCGCTGCGCTACCAGGGAAGTCCCCTACACTTTTTTTAATGATGAATTTTTTTATATAACAGAAGTGACCACTTTATAAAGGCGGCTCTTTTTTTTTAATGGACCTGTTTCCAGGAGTCTTGTTCCCTCTATTTTTCTCTTGTCCTTCTTCTCCATACCCCAGTTCTTCCAGAACCTTCATAAAAAGTAAAAGGAATGGAGGTGGCAGTTCCCTCCATAAGGTTCAAGATACGATGATGCATTTTGGGGAGATTGCTAGATCTAAGAGTAAACAGAGAAAGCAAGATGAGGAATGATGATGCTAGATTAAATTCTAACTCAGAAAAATACGGAGCTTGGTGATATATAATATTAGACATTTTGGAAGAAGGTGACTATGTCCTCTTTATATTTGTCCTGGAGAAGAATACACTGAAGGACTCAGATATGTACCCTAGACTTTGGACCCCTAAAGCAGACCTCTACAGTCTTACAGGTTGATGTAGTTATAGAAAGGGAACACCCATAAGAAATATGGCTCTGGCGGAAGGAAGAGTCTCAAGTATCACGAGATGACTCCCAGTGAGGATAAGAGACGAACCATCCAAAGACCCAATGTGAAATTCCTGAAGAACCAGAACCCAAGAACCCTGATTTTAAATTCCTCTTTATCCCGCACCTTGCCCTCTACCTTTTGCGTTGTTTATATAATATATTGAAAACACTGAATTTAAGCTCTTAATGTTATGTGGATTGTGCTAGATTGTTGACATAAAGGTAGACATCGTTGAGTCTGTTTTTGGAAATCTTCCAAATCCAGCCTAATTCATTTGTTTTACATTGTGGTTTGGGCCCCAGCGTTAATCGTAATAAAGGGTGTCCTTTGGTTCTTGTCCGCAGTGCGTGTATTTCCCTTGGGCCATGAATAAAAGAAATGTCTGGGTTTGGGTATTTTTGGTGGCCTTTGCACGATCTTTTTAAATTTTGCCTTTTATTTTTAACACTGTTGTCTTTGTTTTGTTCATTAGTTTGAATTTTTGTTGCTCAAATAGCAACAGAGACTTTTACCAGAGGCTTTACGTGTCTTCTTGCTTCCTAAAGCTTTCAGACAGGCCAGTCACCCTGTGAAGCCATTAGAAATACTAGATTTTGAAACATGCTTGAAAAGTGACAAGATTTAGTCTTCTCCTTCGGCAAAATCTCTATAGGCTTATGACAGTTTTACAGACCCAACATGTTATTCTAAGTGAGTCCGTTCATTTCATCTCATCAACATTCTCACTCAGATCAGCCAGAAATTCTGAATTTATGGCGTGTATTTCATAGAATCATATTCACAACTTGTTGCTGGATCAAATTTGACCCTAGATGGCAAATTTCAAAGCTTTAATTCCCTTATGCACTTTGGTTTTAGCAGAGAAATTTGTCCATGTGCTTGGACCATATTGGTCCCCAATAAAACAAAATGTGTAGATATTGTCTGGAGATAAAAAAAATAACCAGAATAGATTCTTATACTACCTCTATTTTTAATACTGTTCTGTTTTAAAAAGAAACTTTATGAGATGCCGTATATAACATGGGTGTATGAAAAGATATTCTGAAGTTTAAGGGAGATTTCTCCCTCAAATTGTAACAATTTAAGTGCTTTTCTTAAGGATTTTTATTTATTTTATTTTATTATTTTTTGGCCCTGCCCCGCGGCATGTGGGATCTTAGTTCCCCAACCAGGGATTGAACCCACGCCCCCTGCATTGGAAGCACAGAGTTTTAACCACTGGACCGCCAGGGAAGTCCTCAGGATTTTTATTTTAAAAGATAAAGGTTTTGATTTGAAGTATTTTCTCCTTTCCTAACCTTCAAAATCCTGAGGTCAGTATGTCGCTGCTCTCCAAGTGAGCTGGAGATGATACCGACTGAAAACAGAACCCCATGTGCTTGAAGATGCTCTGATTCAAGTACTTACAAAGTTCAGAACTCTTTTTAAGAAATTGAAAGTCTCTCATGCCGGCAGCCAGAAGGTGAATGTGAGAAGAATGGAATAGGTTTTAATTTTTTTAACCAAATACATTTCCCATCAGGACAGGCTACATAATTTTTCTAGGCCAGTGTCAGATGAACACGCAGGGCCTCTTATTCAAAACATTAAGAATTTCAGGACAGTGACAGCAGACCATGAAACCAAGTGAGGGCCTCTTCTAAGCATGACATTGTTTGAGAGACACTTCTCCTTCTACTTATCTAGTCCCTCCCTCTAGTTCAGCTGGGTACTTTGTCACTCAGGGAATGCTTTTACTTGTTCAGAATGGGCCAGGGAGATTAATTCCATGGTTCATCTTGTATTTACAAGAAAACACGTGAATTTTGGATAATAGCATAAACCTGCAAAATACTTTTAACCCAAACTGTATTTTATTAAATGTAGCCATCCTCCGTGGTAGGAAACACTACTGTTTTATGTACATTAAGAAAGAAAAGATGCTGCTGTTCAATATGAATCATCATCCATTGTAAAATGAACTGTTAATTCAGAGACATTAAAATGTTAAAGACCTTAGGGAAGATGAAACTGTGGATCTCAATAGAGAGGGTTTGCAACGCCATGGGTGATCTGCCATTATCTCCCCTCCACCCAGTTGTATAAGGCTCTTTTTTTAATAGAAGTGAGGCACAGGGCCTTAAGGAGATGTGCTCGGGTCATGTGCTTTGTTGGGGGTAGAGCAGTAGGCGCGGCCACTGGGACTGAGCTGGGGCTTTCTCCTCACAGCTCAACTGCCTTGTCTCTTCAGTGGAGTCTTTCCCTGGGTCAGAGAAGGTCAGTGGCAAAGAAAGAAGAAAATGACAGAAAACTAGATAGAAAAGGAGAAACATGCATGCAAATATTAATGTTCTCTCTGTCTCTCTCTTCACACACACATACACACACACACATACATCTGTATGTATTTTACTATATATACATATTTTTTTAATGAATTTGGGAAGCAATATTTTTGATGTGAAATTTAATCAGTTTATGCCTCACTTTTAATTAGTTTCAAGTTGATGATTACGTATATATACATACCTATATCATTTCAAGCTGTTGATGTATGTATGTATATGAATATGCATTTTATATTTGCGGGGGTGAGTGGTGTAATTATTTGTGCAATAAACACCATAAAAGTTTAATGTAGTCTATACATAAAGTTACCCATTAAGATGAAAGACAATTCAGTAAATAAGCCACAGGGTCAATGAAGATTAGGGAAAGTGTTGTCATCTCTGTATTTAAAGTGTCTTGAATGTGAGCAATCTGAAATTGAAAAAGAACTTTTTTGGAGATATTTACCAGAAATTCTTTCTTCTTCACTAGCACCCACCTTACCCACACACACGCATGCACGCACACTCGTCCACAATATGCCCACACACCATCTCCCGAAGCCTCCATTGCAACCCTACGGTCTTGTAACTGAGGTTCATTGTGTGACTGAAAAAGCAAAAAAGAGGAAGATTTCCACTTCTGTTGCTCTCCCTAAGAGATGGGCTCATCCTTCAGAGACCGAAATCTCCAGGACAGGCTTTGTCTCTCACCCTCACTCCATCCTGCTTTGGGAGTGGAGGATGGGGGCTGGGCCGGGATGTGGCAATGTGGGAATTTGCTTCAATACACTGGGTCCCCTGGTGGAGAGCCCTGGGGGGACAGGGCTCAGATGCCTCTGGAATTCCAGGCGGACAATGGCAAATGGGCACTGTGGGCTGTGTCTGCGTGCCAGTGACTAAAGCTCAGACATCTAATACAAGGTACTGGAGCCAAACAGAAGCCAATATTGAAGTTGATCCTTTGGAAAAGGAGGAGTGAAAGGAAAGAGATTTGGAGAAAAGCTGTTGGCACCGTAGCTTTTAAGACTCAAGCAGCCAAAGAGAAATTCAAGTTACGTTCTTCCAAAGACATTCTTCTTCAGCCTGAAAGCCACAATTGGTAGAAATTTGCAAAAGCCTCGTACAGAGGTGGACTTAACCAGATTCAGGTGGGAAAAAATAAATGAGGAATGTGTTAGAAAATAAACTTTAGTTCCTAACTTCCTCCCCCGTCTCCTTTTCCCTTTGCTTTCCTTTGGCTACTTAGTGAGAGGGGAAAAAAAAAAAAGATATCCATTCTGTTATTCCTTAATTTTCATCTTGCAGCTCATTATCTCAATCAGCACATCACAGATGAGAGCACTGATTTCTGAGAAAAACTCCAGTGGGTTCTTGTAGCTGTTAATGAGCTGTGGCTAATTGCCACAGTTAAGATCTTCTGTCATGACCTGAAATGGATGGTAAGCGTTTGATTGGCAGGAAGGTTAAATAAAGGAATAGCGAGCAGAAGTGTTCGTGTTCTTTCTTGGCTCCTGGGGATCTGGGGTGGGAGGAAGGAGGTCAGGGATCATGAAACAGTAACCACCCAAGACCAATGAAAGAATAATTTTATCTGGACCCAAATGTGGTCCCAGCATTACAGTGTACATTGAAGGAGAGGTACGGGTGCCCAGGGCTTTGGAATAAAGCCTCTTCTGATGTGAAAGGTCTACAAAGGGAAGGCTAGTCACTGGGACTCGATGGAGAACTTGGACGAAGACAGCAGACTCCCTTGGGTGAGAACAGCCGGAAGCAAGGGCTGGGAGTTTGAATCACTGCTTACCTCTAGTTTGGTGCTCTAGACTCAATCTCTCTCCGCTTTCAGCCTCCCCATGTGTGAAATGAAGGAAATAGAAGCGAATTTACCTCCTAGGGTGTCTTCATAGCGTAATGTATAAAAAAGGTTTGCAAGGGACAAATGGAACAATCTGAGGACATTCTGGGCCACAGTTAACACCAGTTAGCTGGAGAATTAAAGCACATGAGGCCTGAAATGAAAGAATGCAAAACCCAAACCTATAGTGTCCCCCCGCAAAAGAAAGAATGAAAAAAATACATAAGAAAGAAAACTGAAAACTGTGAAAGAAAAGCCCATGGGACATGATGTCCCTCAGGGGTGTGATGCATCAATGTGATCGGTGTCAAGTGTGCACTGAGAACCTCCGGAGAGGGCAGTAGGTTTATAAACTGCAACATTTATAAGATCAGGACACATCTATGACTGTGGGTGGCAGTGGAAATTGAAGAGATGCAAAAGAGAAATTAACATTGGTCTATAAACAGAAGGAGCATGACATAGAAAGAAGGAAGAGAAGCAAAAAGGGTAAAGGGAGTGGAATATATGAAATACAGTTTTAAAAAATCAGTTAAAAAACCCCCACACCCTCCCCTGCACCAAAACAAAAAACAAAAAAACCCTAGTTAATTTAGAGTAAAAAAACAAAAACTAAACTAAAACAAACAAAAAAAGCCTTCTCTCATCTCTCCACAACCAAATGGATCGTTGGAATTACACAGGCAGTTAAGCCGAAATGGTTACCTGGTTGCTTCTTGCAAACACAATCTTAATGAGTAGCTTTACACTTGGTCCTAGAATACATAGGATCAGATTCTGGGGAGGACCAAGTAAAACACAATGAGTCATGAATCAGAACCATCCAATTCGTCTGCAGTAGAAAGCAGAACAAAGCAGATGTTTCCTCTCTGCTGCTGAAGCCCTTGGCATCGAGGCTGGATGGTTGTATTTGGGGAGAGCGGGCAGGATGGGTGAGGAGCACAGGCCTCCCTTGTTCTTTCCTTCTCTCTGGTAGAGTCACCTGTGGACTATGGGGAACGGGGTTAGAGGGAGGGTGCTTTGTATTCTAAACAAAGTAAAGGGACCGGTGCTGCCTTCCTCTGCCTGTGATAGAACCTGAATCCCAAAATGCTGAGATAGGGCACAGGGGAGCAAAGCATAATAAAGTATTGCTTTGGAAACCAACCCAGATCAAACCTTATTTTCAAGGCAATATGAATGAAAAATAAGCGTTCAGAGTCAAGGCTGATGATTGATGCCCTCTTTCTTTTCATTTCAGCATATGGTTAGCTAGCCAAGGCAAAGGCAAATGAAATCTAAGTCACCAGAGTCCTGGTCAAGTATCGGGAAATGCCTTCCCTACCACAGCCGTCTTCCACGGAATTTCTAAACCGTGGTGTTTCTGCATCATACTTGAATAGTTTGTGGCTTCCAGGAAGGCATCAGGCTTGTTAGAACCACACATGCTTTGGATATTGAATATTTTTCTTTGAAACTCAAGAGGAAAGACACAGCAGATGTAAAATAGGTTCCCCGCCCACCACTTCCTGCCACTGTGTCTTCTCTACACTGATAATACCACCTTCCTCAATAGGCACAGCAGGTGGACACATCCCTGGAAGATGGGCAAATCCTCCCACCTCTTGGTGTTCTCAACACAATTTCCTTCTTCCAGCGTTTTTCCAAAAAGAAGAAAAATTTCCTAACCCGAAGAAGAAAGGCTTTGGATTAGGAGAATTAGAAATGGAGAATGTCCTGACTCGATTGCAATCTTATCTCAGATGAAACTGAAAGGAGGGAGCCCTGTCCAAGCCACTGGCTGTGCTCACTGTTTATTTCCCTTAAATCAAGACTGCAGGCACTGGGCCCTGGAAAAGTAGGTTTTGGACACGTCTTAGTACTTGTCATCAAGGACTCATGTCTTCCATGACATATGGACATTTTAAGATCTGCAAATAAATATACTAGGCAATAAAAGGTCTGTCTGTGAGCTCAGAGTGGCAAATGGAAAATTCTGGGGGATTTTCAAAGTTCTCACATCAAAGGAGATGGGGACACACATCATTCGTTTTTAGTTTGAGCCAACACCATTTCCCAGGAAAATGGCACTAACCTCCTAACTGGCTCCTCCTTTTATGCCCTAACCACCCCCGTCCACCCTTCTCTTTTTCTATGAAATACGTGTGAACACAGCTTTCTCTGGAAGTGAGCCCTAAGACTCAAATTTGTGCTGCTTGTTTGAAATGATTTAAAACAAATATTTTTGTGAAGCTTGGATCCTCAATTTGGGAAGAACTGTTTATAAACAGACACGGACACAGCTGATGACACAGTTGGCTTGAAAAACGTAAGCCTGCCTTCAATCTGGCCCCTGAAATAGTATTTGTAAATGATGAATTTGTGTATAAAGGAACAATTTCCTGTAAATCAATGTACCTTACTTTAGATTTCAGTTTAATACAGAAAACCCTCTGTCCTTGGAAATCAAACGGCACACAAATTGTTCATGGTCTTCATAGGAAAAAGACATATATTATTTGGAGTGATTTATCTAGACTTTCAATCCCTTCTCAGTGGAAACCTGTATTTTTCAATAGTGTTCCAATTAACCTGACCCAGCAGAATAAATCTGGGATACCTGTGTTGACAATAGATGAACACAGGCTGATTCTTTGGGCATTTTCGTTGTAGGATGCACCCTAATAAAGAACAACAGGTGCTTTTAATGATACCGTTGCCATGAAATGGCTCTTGGTTTTTCCAGTTTCAGACCTTCTCAGAGCTATTTCAGTTATTAAAGAGAAGAAAAACAAACAAGGGCCACTCATTATGATTGAGGACAAGCATGGTGGAGTCAGTGCACAGGAAGGAAAATCCTTTGTCAGTTTCAGCCATATTATCCAAGGCAGGTTGTTGAAGCTAGACTCATGTTTGAGGTGTGTTAGAATAGCAGATTTTTTTGGTCTCTTTGCAGGGGTATTTATAAAAGTGTCATATGATTCTGCTCGTCTTTTAAAAGAGAATATGGGCAAAAACATTCTCTTTTCTAATGGGTACTTTTCCTGCAGAAATCAAATGCCTCACTCCCTAAAATTTAGGCCTGAGGGAAGTACCTTGTTGTTTCTTGCATCTCGGGAATCTTTGCACCAATTGGGAGAAACTTGAATGTACCCAAGGGAGCATTTTTGACTACTGAGCAGGAAATTGCATCCTGGGAGGAGCAGTCTTTTGCATAGTTCCCAGAGGCCTGGAGAGCTGGAGGGACCCTGGAATAAGCATAAGAAGGGCCCAAACTACCAAGGATAGTGGTGCTTTCCATTTGTTAGGAGAAAACAGAGCAAGGTCGGCTAGAAATTCAGGGAGCTACTGTTCAACTCCGTGTTTCCATCTTCTAGAAGCATTGGCTCAGAGGTCATTTCCTGGGAATTTTTGTTACAAAGGAACACCTTTCTCCTGTAATGTAAACAGGATGATGACCTGGACCAAGGTTTTGATGCTGTTTTTTTAAATATCATATTCTAGCCAAAACGTCTTGTTCCATGACTATTTATTTGACAAGTAATTTTATTTCGTCCTCATTTTTGCCTCCAACAAAGTGATGACAATATTTTCTGCCCCAAATAGCCTGAAACGGGTCTTATAAAAATAATTATGAGTATTTATATAATTTACTTCTCCTTGTGTTAAAGTAAACAAAGACAAGATGTTTTATAGGATTACTATTTTTATTTTCAGTAACATGAATCCCAAGACAAGCATGATTACAGTATCATGGTTTTATAGTGCTCTGTGGTTTATAAAGCATTTTTTAATATATGCTAACTCATTTAATATTTACAAAAAATACTAGAAGATAAACCAGATAGCTGTTATTTTTTCTATTTCATAAATTAAGAAATAAATAAGCAGAAAGGTTAAAGGATTTATATTAGGTCACACAGTCTGGAAAAGAAGATTTAAAACCCTGGGTTTATGATAATTTTTAATGTCTTTCACTCCTCTTTCGTGCCAGGGTTTTATCACATCACTAAATCTGTCTTTACTTTCTGAGCCAAGTTGCTTAAAATCTTAATATTCTTATTTTTCAAGTATTGCAATTTTAGCGTAGAAATAAAACTGTGACCAGTCTGTTGGGTTGTGAGTCAAGGTGTGAAAGATTTGACAGCATGGTAAAACTCAACCTAGATGCCTCATAAACAAACTGACTTGATAGAAAGTTAGGGGATTTCTATTTCCAAGTTTATGATGGAAAGAAGTATTAGTATCTAACTAATTTTTTTTCTGTGCAGACCTTATTGAATTTTTTCCCCAACTTACCCTTTAATAATTCTTCAGAGTCTTTTCATACAATAATTTCCCACTCTCCTGGCCTCAACTTTTGGTCTTAGTGTAGACCCCCCCCACAACCAAACAACCAATCAGAGTCCTTTCCCTGGGAGTCACAGGCAGAGGGAGATGCAGTCTTCTCCAGTGGATAGGCCTGTGATGGGTAGATTTCTGGGACCATGGTTCTCGTCACATGGATTCCAGAGCAGAAGAACACAGAGACTGAGAGAGAGAGAGAGAGACAGGGGGAGGGAGGTGGGGGGTTGGGACAGGGGACGGGGGCGTGGAGGGAGAGAGAGAGAGAGATCTGAAGTAAGGCTTTGGGAGAAGAGATGAGATTCAGAGGGAGTCCTGACAGATTTCCAAACCCTAGTTCCAATCACTTCCTGGGGACTTGTGGCATCCCTGCCCTTGGGTTTTGGGAGATAGCCCTGTAGCCTTATTAATATATGAACCTGGATTTAATGTGCATAAGATCACCTTTCAATCCCACTGAAACAGTTGTTCAAAGTAATTGCCTTCCCAGGCAGAACATTTTATCTTCAGCTCTTTAATCCACACCATGTATCATAAACACAGTGAAGCACTGATGTAATTATGTGAAGGACAGAGTGGAAATGAAAACGAGGAAACGCAGGCTGGTGGTTAGATTGGCAAACTAAATGTCAGAAGTTTTGTTTCTGTTTTTGACATGACTCTGGGGACACACTCAGTCTTAGGCTCTCTGCTGTCACCCCCCAGAGCCCAAGAGACCAGGTCTGTCTCCTACTTAGATGAGCATAGCTTCTGATACTCTGGGACCCTTGTGATGGTAAGAAGATGCTTCTAAAAGTGGAGAAGTCACAAGCCCAGGCAGAGCGAAAGGTCAGTTTCACAGTTGGCCCATATTTTCTCACCTACAAAGCAGAGGACAGCGTAAGTCATACTTGATAGGGCCAGTTTCAATTACAGGAATCAAAGGCAACGTGCTTTTTATCTTGTGACATAGTTACCAGCTCAACACGGAGGAAATCTGGTACGGTGGGACTGACAGTTTTTTCTGTGTATTTGAATAGAGACAAGCACTCTTTTTAAAAAACTCCTGCCCTTCTGCTTCCATAGAACAATCACTTGTCTTTCAAAACCATGATGTGGCAGCACTCTTTAGTCCAGAATCCTTTATGTTTTCTATTAGGATTTTCTGATTGGCTCAAAAAAATCATTACACATTCCTTCTTACATATGACATGATTGTCTGTGTAGAAAATCCCCCCCCAAAATAAAATATGTATAAATTAAACAAAACATATACAAGATCTGTATACTGAAAGTTATAAAATGCTGATAAAAGAAATCAAAAAACACCTAAATAAATGGAAAGATATACCGTGTTCACTGACGGGAAAATTTAATATAGTAAAGATATCAATTCTTCCTAAATCGATCTATAGGTTTAATGCAATTCCTATCAAAATACCAGCAAAGTTTTTTGTAGACATAAACAACCTTTTTCTAAATTTATGGTGCAAATCCTAGAATAGCTAAAATCATCTTGACAAAGAAGGATGGAGAGGAATCACTCTACCTACTATTAAGGCTCACTGTGGAGCTCTAGGAATCAAGACAATGTGGTATTAACAGACGGATAGACATATATTCAGTACATCACGGAACAGAGTAGAGAACCAGATATAGACCCACACAGATGTGCTCCTTTGATTTTTTTGAGGAAAGTGGAAAAGCAGTTCAATGTAGGATAGCCTTATCAACAAATGTTGCTGGAATGATTGAACATCTATAGGTTAAAAAAATTGAACATTATACAAAAATTATTCCAAATGGATCGCTAACTGAAAAATAAAGTGTAAAATTTAAAAACTTTTAGAAAAAAACTTAGGAGAAAAATCTTCAGAATCTAAAACTAGGCAAAGAGTTCTTAGACTTGTTGCCAAAAGGATAAACTGATAAAATGGACTTCATCAAAATTTAAAAGTTTGACTCTGCAAGAGACTCTGTTAAGATGAAAATACAAGGTACAGACTAAGAAAGAATATTTGCAAACCACATATTGACAAAGGACTAATATCTAAACTATATAAAGTGCTCTTAAAACTCAATGGTGAAAAAACAAATAATTCAGTTAGAAAACATTCAAAAGATGAGAACAGACACTTCACCAGAAGAGATTTACAGGCAAGTACATGTATGTAAAGATGCTCATAATCAATCACTATTAGGGAAATGAAAATTAGAGCCTAACTGAGATATCACTACATACCTATCAGAATGGCTGAAATTAAAAAAAAAACCAGAACAGTGATAGCACCAAATGATGGAGATGAAGCTGAATCATTTATACATTACTGATGGGAATTTAAAATGGAACATATAGTACCATTTAAAATGAAAAATATTTCGGCAGTTTCTTATAAAATGAAATACTTAATTACCATTTGACCCAACAATTGCAGTCTTTGTCATTTATCCCAGAGAAATGTAATTTATTTTCATACTAAAACCCATACATGTTTATAGCAGCTTTATTTGTAATCGCCCCAAAGTGGAAACAACCCAAGTGTTCTTCAGTAGGTGAATGGATAAACAAACGGTACATCAACATCATGGACCACTACTCAGCGATAAAAAGGAACAGACCACATTGATTCACACAACAACTTGGATAAACCTCAGTGGAATTACCCTGAGGTAGAAAAAGCCAGTATCCCAAAAGGTTACATACTGTATTACTTTTATGTTGCTCCTGCAACAAATTACCACGACCTTAGTGGCTTAAACACAAATTTTTAATCTTACAGCTCTGGAAGTTAGGACTCTGAAATCGATCTCTAAAGCTTTAAGAAGTCAGGGTGTTGACAGGGTTCGTGCCTTGTGGAAACTCTAAGGGAAAATCCACTTACTTGACTTTTTCAGCTTCTAGAGGATATCTACACCCCTTGGCTTGTGGCCCTTTCCTTGTATCCCCCCAACCTCTGTCTCCATCACATCTCCTACTACTATATCTCTGATCTCTTGCCTCCCTCTAATCAGAACTTTTTGGATTCATTCAGATAATCCAGGAAAGCCTCCCTCTCTGAAGATGCTAAACATGAAGACACCTATAAAGTGTCTTTCACTGTGTAGGCACAGGTTCAAGGAATTAGGATGTGAACATCTTTGGGAGACCATTTTTCAGCCTATTACATATACTGCTTGATTTGATTTCTATAACATTATTTAAATGAAAAAAAATCATAGAACTGAAGAACAGATTAGTGGTTGCCAGGGGGAGGGGGAGAGGGTAGGTGTGGCTCTAAAAGGGCAACACAGGGGGTGTGTCTTGACTGCTTTGTACCTTGAGTGTGGTGGTACAGGCACCGTCTACACATAGGTAAAATTGCATGGAACTAAATACACACACACAAACACAAATGAGTATAAATAAAACTGGGAAAATTTGAACAAGATAGGTGGATTGTATCAAAGCTAATATCCAGCTTCTGATATTGTCCTATGGTTTTGCAAGATGTTATTATTGAAGGAAACTAGGTAAAGGAAACTAGGTTATTATTGAAGGAAACTAGAAAACTAGGTAAAGGGTATGTAGAATCTCTTTGTGTTTCTTACAACTGCAAGTCAATCTATGATTATCTCAAAATAGAAAGTTTAAAAAAGCAAAACAACAAACCCCAGAAAGTCATAGTGATTATTCTAGAAAGGTAATAATACCTTAGGTTGGATCCCAAGCCCAGCTGGTAGTCAGAATTATTTGCAGGCCGGGCAGGGGGGTGTTGTAAGAATACAGATTCCGTGACCCCATCTTGGACCTACTTGACTAGAATTTTGTGGGATAAAAGCCAAGAACCTCCAGTTTTAAAAACTTCACAAGTGATTTATTATCAATTAGGTTTAGAAACCACTGTGTCATAGCCAGGACATGGAAGCAACCTAACTGTCCATCGACAGATGAATGGATAAAGAAGATGTGGCACATGTATACAATGGAATATTACTCAGCCATAAAAAGGAAACGAAATTGAGTTATTTGTAGTGAGGTGGATGGACCTAGAGTCTGTCATACAGAGTGAAGTAACTCAGAAAGAGAAAAACAAATACTGTATGCTAACACATATATATGGAACCTAAAAAAAAAAAAAAAGGTTCTGATGAACCTAAGGGCAGGACAGGAATAAAGACGCAGATGTAGAGAATGCACTTGAGGACACAGGGAGGGGGAAGGGTAAGCTGAGACGAAGTGAGAGAGTGGCACTGACATATATACACTACCAAACGTAAAATAGATAGCTAGTGGGAAGCAGCCGCATATCACAGAGATCAGCTCCGTGCTTTGTGACCGCCTGGAGGGGTGGAATAGTGAGGGTGGGCGGGAGACACAAGAGGGAGGAGATATGAGGATATATGTATGCACATAGCTGATTCACTTTGGTATAAGGCAGAAACTAACACAACATTGTAAAGCAATTTTACTCCAATAACGATGTTAAAAAAAAATGATCCCTCATAAAAAAAAAGGAATATTTTAAGAGTGATTTTAAATTTTTCTTCTTGGTTTTCACATGACGTATTTTTGAAAAAAAATTACGTACAACTGTAAAAATATTTTGAAAAGAAAATGTCTATGATGTCATAACCATAAAATTTATTCTCATTTTTCATATAACTCATTAGCCCTTGACTCCATGTATGTGTTTTTTATGTAATTGGCTAATATATGCATACCATTTTGTTTTCTGCTCTTTTATGTAATAAACATTTCCCCTGTGTCTAAAAAAAAGAAACCACTGTATCATATGATGTACTGCTTTTCTTCAAATGGTTTTGCATGTAGTACTCTTTGTTTACATAAAATTTCAAGAAACACATAGGTCCATCTTACCAAGATGATAGTAGAGGAATAGACAGTCCCTTCACATATACTCTTCAGGTGGAGCTCTGAGTAAGATTAGAGAAAAATTGGGTAAGAATGGGAGAAACTTGGGATATTGAGTTTAACAGTAATCAGGTAGATGATTCACATCAGAATTAACCTACTAGAAAGATAGTAGTTTTGAGGTTCTCCCCAACAGGGGAGGAGGCTATTGTTTGGAGGAGACCCCTAGCAAGAGAGAGGTGACAGGTGTGACATAAAAAGGAGACACATTGATTGGAGATACTCTGGGTGCTGCTTTGGATGTGAAATTCATTTTAAAATTTTATTTTGTGTTACTGTGCATGATTATTTGAAGGTCTTAATTGTGGCTTTGGGAGTCAGGATATGAAGAGAGCCTTCATGTTAAGTTTCCAAATTGGTGGGAAAACCAACATGGCCAGATACAGAGACTGGAGAAGAGAATAGATTAAATGGTAATTCAAAGGGCAAAGGTAACTTAAAGGTTTGTGAGTGGAAAAAAAATTTCTGAGTGCGCTTGGGTGGGAGCCAATAGAAATGTCTCTTAAAAGATAATGTGTGTCTGTTGTGCTTGTTTGACATAAATAGGTGTTGTACGAATAAAGGTGAGAACCCTACAGTCTATGAGTTGACACTAGCCCAATTCAATTAATTGAGAAATTGTTAATTTGGAAGCTTTCCCTAAAAACCAGGGCCTGTGTCCCATCCACAAAGTTAATAAAAGACCTGATGGGGGTAAATTAAGACATGCAGGCAATTAAAATCAGATGCCATGGAAGGAAACAGTATACGTGGTTCCTACACAGCAAGCTTGGTATTGACTGATAACCAGCCCTAATTCAACTGTTACTTTCCTGATTACTGCTCACATCACCATTCCTCTCAGCACTGGAGAGGTCTAAGATCCGAGATCAAGACAGCCAATATTTGGAACTTCATCAGAAAAGCCTGTGTGATGAGATTACCTACCCTGTAACCCACCTTGGGCAGCATTTGCCCCATGTTTCCAAGGGTGGAGGGAATAGGTCTTAAGATTGTGACCCTGTTCCTGCCCAAACCCCTCCATATGCAAAGGCAGCCACTGTACGTACTCTCCTCTGCCCATCAGATGCTCATCATTTAGTGAAGGGACTCCCTGCTTTGATACCATATTCCTAGAGCTGTAGCTCTGCAAGTAGAGCTATCATCACTGGCCATATACAGGGAGAAACGAATACTTCTGCCAGCAATATTTGCTAAGAGATTAAGTGATATTAGATGATACTTGTTGCGGGGACTTAATGGGTCCTGGGACCTTAATCTACTGTAATGTACCAGCCTCAGGGTATGTAATATTTGTTAATGTTCTTTTTTAAAAAATTTATTTCTTTATTTTTGGCTGTGTTGGGTTTTCTCCAGTTGCATCGAGCGGGGGCTTCTCTTGCTGCGGAGCATGGGCTCTAGGCACGCGGGCTTCAGTAGTTGCAGTGCATGGGCTCAGTGGTTGTGGCGCTTGGGCTTAGTTGCTCCGCGGCATGTGGGATCTTCCTGGACCAGGGCTCGAACCCGTGTCCCCTGCATTGGCAGACAGATTCTTAACCACTGCGCCACCAGGGAAGTCCCTAGTGTTCTTTTTAGTAATAAAATATTCCTTTAATATGCTGTAGCCAGAGTTCTTGGGAAGGGAGCTGTTGCTAGTTTACTGGACTTTTGAGGGAACTTGCAACGGTGTTTGGGTGGGAGCCGGCAGACGTGTATGCCTCTGGAAAGATAGTTAAGTCTATTGTGCGTCACAAATGGAACAGGAGATGCGTGAATGGAGGTGATAATCTGCAGCCCATGAGCAGACCCTCTCACAGTTGATATACAACTGGGGCCGTGTCTCCATTCTGCTTCCTGACCCTCAAAGGTTGGGGAAGAAGCAGTATTCTCCCAGCAGATGCTCGGCTTGGAAACTGGACACTTTTGAGAATGATTGTCTCTGGGGTCAAATATGATGCTCTCGATTCTAGTCCTTGATATTGAATCCAAACTTCAGGAAGAGGACTTATTTGGCCAGGATCATCTCATTCTGCCCCATGCTATTCCAAGCCCTTCCCTATACATTCTTAACATGATTATTTATATCAGATCACCTGTCTGGCCCTGAAACACTGCAAGAATCCAACATCTTGAACCTTAAAGCCTAATCCTTAATGCCTTCTAGTTTTTTAGTATTTTTTCACATAACTCTCTGGCTCAGACTCCCCTGATCTTTGGGGCGTGTTCTCTATTGTGTTCTGCTCATTGGCACACGCATGTCAGAACGTGCTAGAGTGGAATGGTGACCCATTAGTCAGTGCGCTGAAAGGAGTAAATAATTTAGGTATTGTTGGAGATGTCCACAATTTCCTACAGGTGAGCAACTCATACAACACTGTACTTAAAATTCCAATACCATTCTCCTCTGGAGCTTAATAAACATTTTGGGAACTAAGCCAACATTACTCTCCCATATCTGCCCTTTCAAATCAAAGGGATAAAGGCTGAGATTGTTCCTCTACGGTTTTATCATTAGCTTTTCTTTTCCTGGGTCAAGTACTTTCCTTTGGCCTAAGAAACCCAACACCATCACCCCAGTCTCACTTTGCTGACCAACATCTGTACCTAGTCCCTTGGGTGTGAGATAACTTTAATCAAATCAGTACAGACTTGGCTGCGATCTGAAACACTTGTGAATACAAGGATTGTCTCCCATCCCCCTGGCCTTTTTACTATAGGATTACTGTGTTGAAATAAGGCTGGAGATCCTGTGACAAAGATCAGATTTACTGTAAACACCGTAATTTATTCCTCCCCAGAGACTTTTAAGAGACCAGGTATTCTGTTGCTCTGGTGTTTTAATTCCATGTCAGCAACAGAGGTAGAGAATTAACTTGATTCTCAATGACATCTCAAGTCCCTAGCTACTTCTCACCTCCAAGCCCATACTTCTAGTAAATGGCTGGGTTATATATCACCACTGTAGCCAGGAGCCACTCTTTTCATGTCATTTCCTGAGTGTAGATACTTGCATTCTGAAGGGCTTTGGAAATTTCTTTCAGATCTTCTTTGTAAATCCCTTATGGAACAACCCTGTGAGGCATGTAAGGCACATTTCTTTTGAATGTATAGAGTATCATCATTTGGATATGAAATGTCTCAAAATGTATAATAGTACACGCTTGGGGATATGTGCTTTTTTTTTTTTTTGCGGTACACGGGCCTCCCACCGCCGCGGCCTCTCCCTCTGTGGAGCACAGGCTCCGGACGTGCAGGCTCAGCGGCCATGGCTCATGGGCCCAGCCGCTTCGTGGCATGTGGGATCCTCCCGGACCGGGGCACAAACCCGTGTCCCCTGCATCGGCAGGTGGACTCTCAACCACTGGGCCACCAGGGAAGCCCGGGATATGTGCTTTTGAAAATTGATCATGGCATTCTCTCTGGGATTTGTCACTCTGGCTTCTTATCTGAGGTCCAAGTTGATGGCACCCATGTAAGATATACAGTACCAGACCACAGGGTGGACCCCAGGCAACAACAAGGCCCAACACACCTGGCCTACTTTACTCAGACTGCCTAGCACTGCTCCTTGCCCAGATCTTCTGGGTATTGGGCTGCCCCCAATGCCCTCACACACGTGCCACATTCCAACTTCTCTTTTTCTCTTTTATTATTTCATCTTCACCTTTGCCCTTTTACCAACATGAATTTCAACATCTTAACCTCTGAATGCCAGATCCTTCCTACCATCAACACCCAATTCAAGTTCTTCTTTGTCATTCATCCAACACACATTTATTGGGTACCTAGTCCATACCAATCAACATGCTAGGTTTGGGGTACCCATTGGTGAACAAACAAGCCTGCTCTCTGCCCGGGGGAGGTCACAGCGTATAGAGGCAGGCAGACAAGTAACTGGAAAGCCAACAAATAAGCAATAAAAAATGAGCAATGAGATAGAATAACAGGGAGCACGCACTTAGAGAAGGTGCTGACCTTTAAGCTAAGACCTGAAAACTCAGGAGAAGTCAGGTGTCCTTTGAGAGTGAGAGCAGAGGGCACCTGGCAGAGCATGTGGTGTGATCGGATGCATGCCTTAAAAAGCTGCACGTGGACAACAGATGGGAGAGGGACAGGAGTTAAAGCGGAGAGACCAGTAGGTGGCTGTAGAAGTAGTCCAGAGGAAAAATGATGGATGAGATGGTGGCAGTGAAAATGCAGGGAAGGGACCACACTGGATTGGATATAGGGTGAGACAGATGGAGAGGAGCCAGGAATGGATCATTCCCAACTAATTTAAGCCCCTACTCACTCTTGCAGACTAATGCAGGGCACCTAGTAAAGATCAAAACATCTTCCTTTCCTACTTTCTTTGAAGACTTAGCAATTCCATACATGCCTTGTTTGGCAGTAACGCAGGTAACATTCTGCGACATCTCTTCCACTGTTTTTTAATCAAAGATACTAGAACACACCATCAGCTAAACACTAAAAAGTGTACAATTTACCATCCTAGGACACAACTCACATAGCTCTTGGAGGAAATAATCTCTTTCTGTGATAGTAAGGCCATGATTACAAAAAAGAACATCAATGATAACGTCTCTCTACAGTTTCAATTTTATCTGATATTCAATTCTTGATTAATTATGTCCTTAGGTTCCAGGGTAATGTGAATTTTGGGTTCTTTTGCAGAGGTCCGAGGCATATTTCAGGCATGACCCTTACTAATGATCGAAGGCCAGGAAGTAAATGGCAGAATTGCACTGGTGGAGAATCCTGAGGCCAAGCTGTGTCTACAGCGGATGGCCACGTTGCAAGGGGTCAATCAAATATTGTCACGTCGGGCTCCTTTGCACAGTAGAAGCAGAGGAGTCTGTGCTTGCCTGTTGGAGATTGGGGATGGGGGGAAAGAGAGACATGCTGCTAAGGGAAGCTGAGTACAGATTGGTCCCCATCACCTGTGGGTCAGCGTGCTTCGCTGTGGTTTCCAGTGGCGGTCTGAGAGCCAGAAAATGTCAGGTGGACTTGTAGCTGGCTTAGCTAGAGAATGTTCTG
This sequence comes from Monodon monoceros, assembly GCF_005190385.1. Classification (NCBI taxonomy): domain Eukaryota; kingdom Metazoa; phylum Chordata; class Mammalia; order Artiodactyla; family Monodontidae; genus Monodon; species Monodon monoceros. The sequence continues at coordinate 60,851,931 of NW_021703785.1, read as the reverse complement.
AGTGAGGTCCTTCAAAGACAAGTCTTGAGGCTGGAAATTTTTGAGCAGGAAGGTTTGGAAGACCCATGTGTAACCGGCTGGCTGGGTAGGGATGAGACACTCAGCTGAGGAAACATGAGAAAGCCCCAGCCGTCAGACATCAATATTTAGAGGGAGGGGGAAAACCTTTTGTTAAGAAAAAAGACAATCTTCATATAAATGCTTCTATTGTGTAAACATGTCCAGAACGTTGTGAAATCAACTTAGTAAGCATTCTGCTGTACCTAAAATAGCCAAACAACAAACACAGGTTATTCAGTTTTTCCACTTGGGAAAAAGAAACACTGCCTCAGTTCAACCCCCAATTTCAGCCTGTGACCATGGGCTCTTTCCATAGTAGAGGAGGGGTCTGACAGTGGCTTTGCTGCTGGCCACTCCAGCCATTTAGAAAGAGCCCCAGGGTGGTACCTGCTGTGGGGAAAAACTGTGTCTAAACAGCTGCCCCTGAATCAATGGACTGAGAATGTGGGTGAAGCCAGTGAGCTGAGGCTCGGCCGGGCGAGTGAGCCACAGGCTGGGACATCAGCTCAGTCTCCGCCCTTGTCTAGCGCTGGCAAATGCCTAACCAATTATAGCTACTGCATTTTGATGCCCTATTCTGTTCGCCCACAGGACAGACATATGCTCCTTTAGTTTTTCAAGTACTAAAATGAAAATAAATACTGCCAGTCAAAAAGTACCAACTGAGAACGTGGAATGGAGAATGAGCGAGGAATTGTTGCCTCGTGATGATGGCATGGAAAAGCAAAGCTTTTGGAATCGGGTACTTTCACTTTGCAATGGTATGGGTTTATTGTGCCTGTCCTTTCACGGAAATACACCGCTTTATTTTCAGTTCTGTGCTCAGCCTACAGGTCCCACCTTAGTCCCCAGAGATACACGTACTTGGCTATCATTTTCCTCCACATACTGGAAAGAAAACAAAGTGATCAGGAGACCTTCCTGAGTTAAGAGCTTTATAATGATACCAGTTACAATAGTAAAATGATTTTTTTACCCATTTATTTGTATGAGTCCCTTTTCTTACTATGTTGATGCATTTTCAAAAATGCAGACTGCCAAATTCAATACTATAATTCAGTTCTTTACTCTAAAATATTATTTATACGTCTGTCCTGGCAAACTAATCAAATGTTGATCACCTATATTCTTTAAGTTTCAAAAGGAGGTACTTTGGCTTCTCCCACGGCCTTTGTAAAAGTGATACCGTGATGCTTACTCAGACTGGATTTCTGTTTGAGTGACTGTTGCTTTTCTGTGCAGATGAGTTTCCTGAGACGGCATTCCTTTTAAGTTTCTTACAGGAGCCATCTAATCAAGGTGATATTTGGGTTGAAGTTGTCTAAGACTGAACCCGTATCACAGATCATTGACCTGGTCAGGTGTGGCTGCTTTGAGAACTGAACAATGCTTGTGATTCCTATGGTGGGGATCACCCACATTTCACTCCTCATAAGGACCAGGTGAGGGTCAGAAGGCCCCTAAGAGAATGTTACTCTCCACCATGCTCTCTTATAGCTTCAATGTACACACCTGCATGATAGCATTAATCCCTTTGAAGGTAATTGTACATATTTGTTTGTCTCTTTCACTTAGTTATGAAGGTTGAGGCAGTATGGTAGAAGGACAGGGTTGGGTTCAAATCCGTTTGGGCCACATTTTAATCTTGAGACACAGGTCGAGCTGTGTAACCTCCCTGAGTCTCTGTTTTATCATTTGGTAAAAAGATGAGAATAGTAATACCTATATCACAGGATTGAATAAGGGATACATATGTACTGACCTGCTATATATACTAGGTACCTAAGAAATAAGAATGTCTGCATCTAATTTTCAGGCTGTAATTTATCTTGCAATAATTGGTGCTTAGCCCTGTACCTGCCCTTAGTAGAGGATGCAATAAATGTACGTTAAATAAATAAATTGATGAAAAAATGCTGAGGGAGTCAGCAAGATCTTTGAGAAGGGAGTTTGTCTGGAAGACACTCCATTCTTTTCCCCCAGTCAGTATCCCTCACCCAAATTCCTAACGCTTTGTACACACGTCCAGGGTTTGTTTACTCTTAGCATGGAGGTGGGGTGGAAGGGAAGGGCAGGGGCTCTGGACTTTCACTGCCTACTTTTGAGTGAGTTAGTTAGTCAGTTGAGTTGGTTAGAGACCACTGTTCTGTTTGTAAGCCTAAATCCACTAAAATGGGAACAAGTAGGTATTTCTCAAAATTCTTGCTGCCAGGTGTGAAGAAAAGCTTACAGTGTTATAAAGTGTGTCCCCAGATAGCCCACTGGTGGTGACCCCTTGGCCCTGTGCTGGGGCAAGCTTCGAGGGGACTAGAGAAAGATGGAACTCCACTCCCCGCCCACCATTTTTTAGTGCCAAGTACTTTCCATAAGCACTTTCTAAGCTAAAAGACAGACTTACACATCCATCGCTACTATTTCATTAGTTCCCCCTTCAAAATCATCTATCTCTTTCTCTGTGTCTTTGCCTGTTGCTCCAGGAGCAGAAAGTGATGAAAGGCAAGACTCCTCCAAGAAGATGAAAGGTCCACTTGTTATGAAACATTGCCTTTTCCATGGTTTAATACTCTTCAGATCACAGGTAGAGCCCAGAGCACTTTCCCTGGTGTTTGCCAAACCCCAAGCCGCAGACGGTAGAAGAGGCAGAACATGAGCAATGCAGGGATGTGGGCTGAGGGATTCTGTGTTTAGACAGATGCTGTCCAGCTGTGTGTTGAGCCAGAGAAAGCAGGAGTCCACACCTGGAGCACGGGCCCCAGGGGAGCGTGTGGAGACGTTTGCACCGACCATGTGAGGTCATGGGGAGAGCCAAGCGTGAAGACAGGATTCTCAGTCATCCTCACCCACAGTGTCACCAGGAAAGAGAGGGGTTTTAGTCATAAACTGGATAAATGGCTTATTTTTCTTGCAGAAGAGTATGAGAATGAAGTCATATGAAAAGGGATATCAACGTAAGAAGCACTAGTGACAGATTTGGGTGGGTGGGAGTGGTGAGGGGATGGTAGTCCTACTTCCTTGTTATCTCCTGACCACTAGGTAGCCTTAGTCTAGACCTGGTTTATTCACTAGGTTTCAGTTCGTGTGTCCACACGGATCGATTGGTAATGGCTACCTGGAATGTAGGGAGAGAGCTGATGATTGATTACTGATGTCTGCCCCAGGACAGGAAAGAGGAATAGTTGGATTAATGCCATTTACTGGTCATCCCTGGTCTAGAACTCAGCTTGCTTTAGGCTTTACTTTCCTCATCTTGAAAACCAGGCCAACCAGAGTTGTGTGAATTATTTTAAGCCTAAGGTGTAACTAATGAGAGTATTGTTTGAGGGTCATTGTGGTTATATTAAGTTAACTGGCTTATAACACCATGTTTAGCATTCAAGTAAATGAAAGTTATTTAACTTTTTACATTATTTATCATAATCCACTCATTGTGCATTGGTATCTGGGATTATAGTAGTCCTGGTATTATGTTATCATTTACATAATGCAGTGGTACCTGATATAGCCTTACGGATTATAGGCTTGGTGTTGGTTGGTGTTTTATAGTGAAATGTTAAAGACTGAAACACTGCACAATTTATTATAGAAAAGGAGGGGGCACTTGAAACTGTCTTAGAGATCTATGTCTGTCTGTCCATCTCTATCTATCCATCTTCAAAATGTGGGAAATAAGAGTATTAGAGGTAAATAATAATATAAGCCTATATTTTAAACAACTGCTTTATAACAAATAAGCTTTTTGATTGCAAGACCTTCCAAAAATAGTCCTAGTCTCAAGGGTCTGGAAGAGACTTTGAGAATCCCCCTAGCTTTCTAACCACCCCTTATATTCAGGCAGGACTTCATGTAAAGAGCTTCCAGAACTATTTTGCACAATTTTCTTCTTTAGAGTTCCTAAAACAGATTTGACAGTCTCCTTGAATCCCTTATTGCATGACGGATCCAAGTTTTGTGGGACCTGGAGCTCAGACAAATTTCGGGGCTCCTTGTAGAGAAAAGGGATACAGGAATGTCTTTTAGAAATTTTACATAAACATGAGACATGTAAACACATTACCAAGTCCTCTGCCAGGGTTTTGGAAGGGGCTCGTAGCCTTAACTTTATCAGCTCTGAAATGTTAACTTTATCATCTTGGTATTCTTAGCAGTCAGTAGTTTTGGCTAATTTCCTAATCCTGCAGGAATTGAGGAAATAGCTCCTTACACACTTACCTAAGGTAAGAAAGTATGTAATGGATTCTGATTTCGTGTATCACATTCTTCTAGGAAGCAGAGTCCAAGAAGTGAAAATGTGGGAGTGAGTATATTTAAAAAAATTGTTTGTAAGACTATAGGCAATTATGTATAGAATAGCCATTTATACACTGGCACACGTACAAAGAAGTTGGGGAGTTTTTCTCACTCTTTTCTGTGGTAAAATAATCTGGCCTCCAATAATAGCTAAAATTTTTAATTCTTTCCCCCTTTCCACCCCCTGGCCTTCTCACTTCTCCTCTCCTCTTCCTTTCTCCTTCCTTCTCCTTTTCCACCTGCTTCTTTAATTTTCTTTTTCATTCTTTTCTTTCTTCTTCTCTACCTCCTGACCCTGCTGTCCTTCCTGCATCTCCTTTTTTGTATCTTTTTCTCTTCCTTCTCCTTTTAAGCTGCATATTAAAAATTCCAAAATATCACAACCAAACTGTTGACAACAGCAAAAAGTTAGGCTCATTGTTCCTAAATATCCCTTTCTTATTTACTTAATTTTTTTAGGGATATTGAACAAACTCAAATTAATTGTGAGCCCATAAAAGGAACTGAAGGCCTAAGAATTACCCAAGAACAGAGTCAGTAAAAATAAGGTAGCAGTCAAACCCCCAAAGTACAGATAACTTAAACTTTGGAGTAGCCATCTTACTTCTCTAGGTCCAGCTTCATGGGGTAAGAGGAGGCGGGGGAAGAGAACAGCTTTCTCATTAGTCCCGTGTTCATCGCCTGCACCTCTGCACTGGATCTTTTCCCTTCAGCCCTGCGGGTCCACTCTCCATCGTTTTTCACTGGCTGTGGTACCCACACTCTCTGGCTTCCAGTTGGGTCTGGCCCGTGGGAAGCAAGCTAGGGAGATCAGAGGAGGAGACTGGAGTTCCTGCTGGTCCCCAGCTCCCTCCCTGCAGGGTCACAAGGGCCTGCTGCCTTCTCCAGTCCTATAGGACGGCCCCCCCCTTAGACCTTCTGGGTCTCCAGGGTCTGTAACGGCCCCCTCCGCGCGCCCCCTTCAGGCCCCGGGGGTAAAAGCTCGGGAAGTTGCTAACCGGGCGGGGTCCCCTTGGTTAACTCTACTCTTCAGATTGCCCCACTGGAGGGTCTCATCCACTTCTTCTTGGAACCCTGACTGATGAAAATTTTATCTACGTTGGGTCACACAGATCATCTTCATGGGGTCTCTTCTAAATTAATGAAACTAGGATTGCGTTATTACACTAGCCTTAGACAGCGGATGCTACCATCAAGAGTTAACAGCCCTTTTCTTTATAGTGCAGGCATTTAGAGAGAAATGCCAATTGCCTAAAGACATCAATTCTTCATCCAAACTGTAATTAGACTTTGAATAATAGTCTTCTTTGACATATAAAATCATGTCTTTGTAACAGAAGTCTTCAATTGAGTGCCTTAGACTTCAGTAGAAGGAAAGAAGTGTTCTAAATTAAGACTTGAAATCTTTAAAATAGACAGGGGGAAGAGCCCAAACGTATTTCTGTTACCAGTTTTTTGCATTACTACTCCTAATAATGTTATTATTAATAGTAATAATAGATAACAATGACTGAATGCTTAGTTTATATCAGTGACTGTTTCGGGTGCTTAACATATATCAGCTCATTAAACACCCTCAACAATCTGTGAGGTAAGAATTGGTATTATTATCCTCACTTTACAAAAAAGGAAATAAAATAAAAATATATAAAAAATAAATAAAAAATAAATAAAAAAATATATATAAAAAAATATATATATAAAAAATAAAAATAAAAAAAGGAGAATTAAATAACTTGCCCAACGTAGTGCTATACGTTGCTGCCTTCATTGCGTTTTAGAACATGCTAAACAATGATTCTCACCCAGAAGAATCACATGTACTAATATTTTTAAAAATTAAAAACCATTTTTATTACCACTTCCATATTGCTGACTTCCAAATGTCCATAGACCTGGGTGAAATAATCATTGAGTTTTGCAATTTTTTTAACAGGGAAGATTTTTGCAAATCATAAATTTGTTACACTGAGAACTTCAGCAAAAGATGTTTACATTTCTGAACATTTCTCTCAAGAAATGTGTCCACATGTATTTGTGTGTCGGAGCTGTCGCTGGCACCATGGGAAAAAAACAGACAAACATCATTTCAAAGTTAAACTAATGGAAATAACTTAATTGATGTGAAAATATCATCTTGGTTAATACTAATTTGGGCAATCAACGTACAAATTTGCTTAACAGCGACAGTCTGTAAACCTTTTCATCATGCAGTGTTTTATATTATAAAAGTACCAAAATAGAATATATTGAGGGTATAGAAAAGCTGAACTGTGAATACATGTCTTTTTAATATGTTTCTGTTTTAACCTAGTTATTCAAGTTACAGTCTGTGGTCCAAGGAGCATTGATACTGAGGGGCTTAACTGTACATGAAAAATATCTTATTCCTTCAAAAAAAATTGGAGATCAGAAACAATACAGCAAATCTACTCAATTTGATTGATGGGCTCTCTTGGTGTTTGTTGTATTGTTTTCTGAGATTTGAAATATTTCATGTTTTAAAATTTTAAAACAAAGTTCCTAAATTTGAGTAATGGGAAGATCACTTCAAAAGGACAAAAATTCACAAAACTGCAAAATATGTCTGCAGACCTGGTTAGAGAAAAAATGAGAGGGCTTTCTGAAAGAAGAAGATTAAAAACACAATTTTTTTTCCCTTCTTTGTGTTTCAATGATGTATCCCTGTGTTTGGAGTTATCTGTTGTTATCTGTTAAATGCAACAAGTCCATTTAACATGTCAGCTTCAGAGACGTATGCCTCTCAGGTTAAAGCTGAAAGTGACTTTATTTAAGATATTCACATATCCAAGGAAAGCATGTGAGCCCCAGAAGGAAGCCTGACAGAGCTGCTGCTTTCTAATGGGATGAGCGATTTTCTTTCCAAATTCTACCTGAATCTCAACTCTTTCTTCACTTAAATCACACAAACACGAAATCAGACAAATGACCTGCTCCAGATACGGACACTGGTGAATTGGGGTATGCTTACTTTCGCTTTAGAGTTTCAGGATTTTAAGTCATTTTATGATAAAATCATTAGGGCCTCACATACCTTTTTTTTTTTTTGCGGTACGCGGGCCTCTCACTGTTGTGGCCTCTCCCGTTGCGGAGCACAGGCTCCAGACGCGCAGGCTCAGCGGCCATGGCTCACAGGCCCAGCCGCTCCGCGGCATGTGGGATCTTCCCGGACCGGGGCACGAACCCGCATCCCCTGCATCGGCGGGCGGACTCTCAACCACTGCACCACCAGGGAAGCCCTCTCACATACTTTTGAAAACTGAAGTTTATTCAAAAATATAAACTAGTGGATATATTTGGTTATTTGATAATAATCATTTTAAAGTATGTCTCACAGATGCACATGGGCAGCATTTAGTGTTTTTCAGATGGGATTATATAGATTCTGCTTTTATCTTGGTCTCTATAGTAAAATTATTGACAAAGTAATGAAACAAAAGATATATTGTTCTACGATTGTATGCCTTGTGCAGTAGCTCTCAGCCTCTTACACCTTCCACCAGCAATTGTCTCCAATAGGTCTCAACATTAATGTTTCAGATTTATTAGATTAATTAATTGACTTATTTATTAGAAATTTAAAAGCCCTCACTTTCAGGAAAGTTCAGATTTCATAAATAGCCTGTTATTATGTTTGTCATTTATTATGTTAAACCTGTGAAAAATTGTAGTTGAAATTGCTAAGGCTTTAAAATAAGTAAGAACTATTCTTTTAGCAGTTGAAAATTGTAATTATATAGTTGAGTATAAGTTTTATTACTTTGATAACAGTAAAACATGTTCAATAAAAACTCTTGCCATCAAAGGGTTTTGTAAAATTCTAAAATGGCAGGTGGACAAAACAGGCTTATCGGGAAGCTGGACAACAAAGACTTGTTGCACACACGGGAAGCAAGGGTTAGAAGAAATTTAGTCCAAGGTGACAACAAGCATACCAAAAGTTATAGATCCCTGGAAGCGAGGGTCAGAAGAATGTGGCACGCCACAGACACGAGCGACAGCCAGTTATTAAGCTGCAATGTTAATTCTGTGTCTCCTCTAGGCTCTAGTGGGTCACAGAGCTTCTGGCCCGACTGTGGTACTTGGATCCCACAATACTGGCATACCATCCCATGGTACTGGGAGGCCTTAGCATATGTTGTGGCTCAGTGCTTTTTAGAAAACATGTTTTAGCTTGTTAGATATTCACAATGACTTCAATTATATGTCTGCTAAAAGCTATTTTCCTTCTGAATCTAAGAATGCATTGCTTAAAGTAAACAACATATAAAATCAGAATTAAATAAAAAAAGAAAGAAAGATGCTGATTTCAGCTCTGAGTTCAGAGAAAAGAATGTCACTTGCACACTGGCTAAGGTTTCCAACATAAGCCTGGGGACTAGAGAGGAGTGACAGTGGCAGGGACAGGCTCCAGCAGAGGTGGATGGCTTGCTGGCAGCAGCATTAATATCTTTCACCTGCTCCCCTGGTTTGACTCATCTATCAGGCCTCTTCCTGATAATAATCTGGCTTTCCTTGTAGATTTGTCTACAGGGGAGCAAATGAACAAGCAAGAAGGTCTGATCTCGTCCTTTGCTTTATGTTTCATTGTAAGTTAATCAGTTGCCATTCTGGTTATTATACATCAGTAACTGGGGGTCCAATTAATGTGAGTCTTTCTGGAGAGCAGGATCTACTATTGATGTTCTGATTGACTGGGTTTCTAAGCTTGCAGGACTCAGGACCAGACCCTGAGTAGCAATGAATTCACTTAATTCACCAAGGTTGTGGCATCCTTGGGGACCTCACTGGGAAATCTTTGCTAAGTTTGCTTTTCCATTCAAACCATAACAGGAGGTCTGATAAGACTGACTTTTACAAACCCCATAATGATCCCAATGGTTCGAATTGGTACACTTGATACACTTAATCTTGCTTACCTGAGCCTTGAGCTAACACGAATTCTAGAAATTTCACTGGTTTGGACATTGCTCAACACAAAACCTTCATACAAATCAGTTAACTGAAAGAACAAGGAACAAATCTAAAAAGGATAAAGTTTTCTTCTGTATTTTTCTTCTTGGGGGAGAGCTACTACAGTGTGAAAGAAATGACATATGTCATAACTCAGATACAAACTCTGAAGCTGGGATATTAAGCTAGAGTATTAAAGGTATTAACAGTGAGCTCTAAAAAAATGCAAGGATACTTGGAAAATAATTAAGAGTAAAAAGACGGAAATAGGAATGGAAGGACAAAATTTTATTATCCCTCAGCTGACAAAGTAAACCTTGAGGCTGAGTGGAATTTTGTCCCTCAGATCAATAAGTTGAACTGTAGATTATATCTATAAGCTAAGCCTCATAAGCTGAAATAAAGGCAAAGCATTTGAACTCACTTCTCCTTTAATTATTTATAATTTGTATATTTCCTAAAAGGACTGTGTGGTAGTTTATGCCTTATAGCATGGATATAATTAAAGATAATATCCAGTTATGTAAGTGTGAACCACTTAGCCACTTGAATAAAAAGCATCTTAGGTCCACCCCATCCCCCCACCAAATATCAAACAAAATCTGTCTTTGAACAAGATTTTGTAGGACACACAAATCAAATATTAATTTTGGTACCTTCCCCACCTTTATTAGAGTAAACTAGTACATTGCCCCGGCAATACAGGGAGGATACTTGTTCTTAGCTGATGGAGTTGCTGACTGTTACATTAGCTTCAGAAGCGATCTGACCTGCGCAGCTGTCTGCCCGGCCCCGATATTGAAGGAGGATTGCAGAGACCCCCCTACAGTGGCTTCTTCTTTTGTTTCAGTCTCAACCACGGAAACGTTTCCTATTGTTTTTAGCACCAAGACACTTGGTACGCACATGGTTCCCCCTTATCCGAGTTCCTCCCATTTATGGGGTGATATACGGGAGGGGTCATTGGTGTCTTCAGATGTTTACATGTGTCCACCCCTCATGGTCCCCCGTCTTGTCTCCCAGGCCCGAGGTCTTGGAAACATGGCCATCTCCTGTCTTTGTTTTCATCCTCTCATTGAAGCTCAAATCCCCAGCCACTCTCCTGTTTAATGCCCATCTCCTTGTTTGCTTCTCCCAAAGTGCTAAACATTTCCAAACAGAGACTGGGGGTAGGAATTATTTAGAGCTGTAGTCCTTGAAACACTGCCAAGTCTCCCAAAGGCAGAACTTCAGAACTCAGACCCCAAAGGCCTTGCTGTGCTTTCTATAAGGAAAGAAAAAGAGGAAATTACTTTCTTTTTCTTCTTTACAAAACTGCATCTATAGTATAAATATAATCAAGACCTCCAAGTGACTTCTTTAATGTAATAGCACAGAAATAAAATAACAAGACCTAAACAGTAAAAGATGTAAAATGATTATATTAGAAACATCAGCAAATGAAGATTGGCTTGTTTTCCACTATTGTACAAACTTTTATCTGAGCATCTCAGCAGCTCTGATGATAAAGGAAACAGTGGGTTACCAAGCTCTTGCCTAAAAATAGTGGGTGAGCCCTTATCTGCACTGTGTTGATAAACTACATACACTAGTAAAGCGTCTTCAGTATATGCTTTAATGAAACACAGGATTCTACAGAAATTTGCTAAAATACTACCAGTGATTTGCAAGTAGAATTAAGCTTTCAGGCACCTTTAACTCAGGTCTGGGTCTGTTCTTGGAAAATGGGGATTGCCTATAATTGTTGTCGAGGAGTTATTCATGTTTTTAAAAAGCACTTTGGTCTGATTTGTTGATGTAACTGTTACTTTCTGTTTTTCACTGTCAAACCTAAGAGTATGCAGTTGGCAGGTCTCACAAGAAGCTGCTACTGGCCCCTGGTGTCAGGTGACAGCAGCACAGGGAGGTCTTGGTGGGGAGAGCTCTGGAGACCCACTGGAGGGAAGGGTGGGTGTGCAAGCAGAGGAGGGGCTGCATCTCAGAACAGCCAGAGCAACAGCCAGAGTGCAGAGAAAAGCTCACTCTGAGCCAGGGATGAAGGAAGGTGAGGAACTCAAGGACCCAGAGCTGTGCCGAACCAGGAAATGGAAATCCACATGCAACACCCAAGCGGAGGCAGGGGCTGGGAACAGAAGGAGCTGTGGTCAGTAGTCTAGAGCCAAACAGAATCCAGCGGAGGGGATGGGGATCTTTAACCGTGTTACCTGTACTGCCAGATGGTCCGTGTTTTCTGCAATGCTCACACAATCCGGATGGTAGGTATTATCCTTGTTGTTTCACTTCACCACAGTAGCCAAGAACATGGTCCAGTGCATCACTAGCTTAAATGATAGAAGAAACTCATTAATATTCAGATCCATTTACTAATAAAACTCTAAATTTATATTAATAAAATGTTTATTTGTGGACACAATAAACACTGTGTACTTAACACAAGAGTTACGATTGTCTTTAGTGAGAGAGTTGAAAGCAGCAAGACCTAAGGGTCCAGTCCACCAGCGATGCTCGTCTTCCTGTGTGAGATGCACTTTTAGTAACTACAAGTGAATGAAAAGGGAAAAAAAAGGCAAATATAGAAAGGCAAGAATTCTTTTTATGAAAGATGTAATTGCATACTTAGAAAGTTCAAGAACGGTAACCAAAAATTACTCATGGTAATTAAAAGGTGGAAAAAGAGATCCATAGAAAATCTTTTATCTTTTTTTCAAATTTAATTTTATTTATTTATTCATACAGCAGGTTCTTATTAGTCATCAATTTTATACACATCAGTGTATACATGTCAATCTCAATTGCCCAGTTCATCACACCACCACCTCCACCCTTTGTCCTCTACATCGTGTCTCAACTTCTGCCCTGCAAACCGGTTCATCTGTACCATTTTTCTAGGTTCTACATATATGCGTTAATATACGATATTTGTTTTTCTCTTTCTGACTTACTTCACTCTGTATGACAGTCTCTAGATCCATCCATGTCTCAACAAATGACCCAATTTCGTTCCTGTTTATGGCTGAGTAATATTCCATTGTATATATGTACCACAACTTCTTTATCCATTCATCTGTCGATGAGCATTTAGGTTGCTTCCATGACCTGGCTATTGTAAATAGTGCTGCAGTGAGAATTGTGGTACATGACTTTTTGAATTGTGGTTTTTGCTGGGTATATGCCCAGTAGTGGGATTGCTGGATCATATGGTAGTTCTATTTTTAGTTTTTTAAGGAACCTTCATACTGTTCTCCATAGTGGCTGTATCAATATACATTCCCACCAACAGTGCAAGAGGTTTCCCTTTTCTCCACACCCTCTCCAGCATTTGTTGTTTGTAGATTTTCTGATGATACACATTCTAACTGGTGTGAGGTGATAGCTCATTGTAGTTTTGACTTGCATTTCTCTAATAATTAGTGATGTTGGGCAGCTTTTCATGTGCTTCTTGGCCATCTGTATGTCTTCTTTGGAGAAATGTCTATTTAGGTCTTCTGCCCATTTTTGGATTGGGTTGTTTGTTTTTTTAATATTGAGCTGCATGAGCTATTTATATATTTTGAAGATTAATCCTTTGTCTGTTGATTCGTTAGCAAATATTTTCTCCCATTCTGAGGGTTGTCTTTTGGTCTTGTTTATGGTTTCCTTTGCTGTGAAAAAGCTTTGAAGTTTCATTAGGTCCCATTTGTTTATTTTTGCTTTTATTTCCATTATTCTAGGAGGTGGATCAAAAAAGATTTTGCTGTGATTTATGTCAAAGAGTGTTCTTCCTATGTTTTCCTCTAAGACTTTTATAGTGTCCAGTCTTACATTTAGGTCTCTAATCCATTTTGAGTTTATTTTTGTATATGCTGTTAGGGAGTGCTCTAATTTCATTCTTTTACATGTAGCTGTCCAGTTTTCCAAGCACCATTTATTGAAGAGACTGTCTTTTCTCCATTGTATATCTTTGCCTCCTTTGTCATAGATTAGTTGACCATAGGTGCATGGGTTTACCTCTGGGATTTCTATCTTGTTCCATTGATCTATGTTTCTGTTTTTGTGCCAGTACCATGTTGTCTTGATTACTGTAGCTTTGTAGTATAGTCTGAAGTCAGGGAGTATGATTCCTCCAGCTCCATTTTTTTCCCTCAAGACTGCTTTGGCTATTCGGGGTCTTTTGTGTCTCCATACAAATTTTAAGATTTTTTGTTCCAGTTCCATAAAAAATGCCATTGGTAATTTGATAGGGATTGCATTGAATCTGTAGATTGCTTTGGATAGTATAGCCATTTTCACAATATTGATTCTTCCATTTCAAAAACATGGTATATCTCTCCATCTGTGGGTATCATCTTTAAGTTTGTTCATCAGTGTCCTGTAGTTTTCCACATATAGGTCTTTTGTCTCTCTAGGTAGGTTTATTCCTAGGTATTTTATTCGTTTTGTTGCAGTAAATGGGAGTGTTTCCTTAATTTCTCTTTCAGATTTTTCATCATTAGTGTATAGGAATGCAAGAAATTTCTGTGCATTAATTTTATATCCTGTAATTTTGTATTTTTATATATTTGGCAACGTTACCAAATTCATGATTAGCTCTAGTAGTTTTCTGGTGACATCTTTAGGATTCTCTATGTATAGTATCATGTCATCTGCAAACAGGGACAGTTTTACTTCTTTTCCAATTTGTATTCCTTTTATTTCTTTTTCTTCTCTGATTGCCGTGGCTAGGACTTTCAAAACTATGTTGAATAATATTGGTGAGAGTGGACATCCTTGTCTTGTTCCTGATCTTAGTGGAAATGCTTTCAGCTTTTCACCATTGAGAATGTTTGCTGTGGGTTTGTCATATATGGCCTTTATTATGTGGAGGTAGGTTCCCTCTATGCCCACTTTCTGGAGAGTTTTTATCATAAATGCTTGTTGAATTTTGTCAAAAGCTTTTTCTGCATCTATTGAGATGATCATATGGCTTTTATTCTTCAATTTGTTAATATGGTGTATCACATTGATTTGCATATATTGAAGAATCCTTGCATCCCTGAGATAAATCCCACTTGATCATGGTGTATGATCCTTTTAAGGTGTTGTTGGATTCTGTTTGCTAGTATTTTGTTGAGGATTTTTGTATCTATATTCATCAGTGATATTAGTCTGTAATATTCTTGTTTTCTAGTATCTTTGTCTGGTTTTGGTATCAGGGTGATGGTGGCCTCATAGAATGAGTTTGGGAGTGTTCCTTCCTCTGCAGTTTTTGGAAGAGTTTGAGAAGGATGGGTGTTAGCTCTTCTCTAAATGTTTGATAGAATTCACCTGTGAAGCCATCTGGTCCTGGACTTTTGTTTGTTGGAAGATTTTTAAATCACAGTTTCACTTTCATTACTTGTGATTTGTCTGTTCATATTTTCTATTTCTTCCTCGTTCAGTCTTGGAAGGTTATACCTTTCTAAGAATTTGGCCATTTCTTCCAGGTTGTCCATTTTATTGGCATAGAGTTGCTTGTAGTAGTCTCTTAGGATGCTTTGTATTTCTGTGGTGTCTGTTGTAACCTCTTCCTTTTCATTTCTAATTTTATTGATTTGAGTCCTCTCCCTCTTTTTCTTGATGAGTCTGGCTAATGGTTTATCAATTTTGTTCATCTTCTCAAAGAACCAGCTTTTAGTTTTATTGATCTTTGCTATTGTTTTCTTTGTTTCTATTTCATTTATTTCTGCTCTGATCTTTATGATTTCTTTCCTCCTGCTAGCTTTGGGTTTTGTTTGTTCTTCTTTCTCCCGTTCCTTTAGTGTAAGGTTAGATTGTTTATTTGAGCTTTTTCTTGTTTCTTGAGGTAGGCTTGTATAGCTATAAACTTGCCTCTTAGAATTGCTTTTGCTGCATCCCATAGGTTTTGGATCATTGTGTTTTCATTGTCATTTGTCTCTAGGTATTTTTTGATTTTTTCTTTGATTTCTTCAGTGATCTCTTGGTTATTTGGTAATGTATTGTTTAGCCTCCATGTGTTTGTGTTTTTTACGTTTTTTTCCCTGTAATTCTTTTCTAATCTCATAGCGTTGTGGTCAGAAAAGATGCTTGGTATGATTTCAGTTTTCTTAAATTTACTGAGGCTTGATTTGTGACCCAAAATGTGATCTGTCCTGGAGAATGTGTAATCTGCTGTTTTTGGATGGAATGTCCTATAAATATCAATTAAATCTATCTGGTCTATTGTGTCATTTAAAGCTTATGTTTCCTTATTTATTTTCATTTTGGATGATCTGTCCGTTGGTGTAAGTGAGGTGTTAAAGTCCCCCACTATTATTGTGTTACTGTCGATTTCCTCTTTTAGAGCTGTTAGCAGTTGCCTTATGTATTGAGGTGCTCCTATGTTGGATGTATATATATTTATAATTGTTATATCTTCTTCTTGGATTGATCCGTTGATCATTATGTAGTGTCCTTCCTTGTCTCTTGTAACATTCTTTATTTTAAAGTCTATTTTATCTGATACGAGTATTGCTACTCCAGCTTTCTTTTGATTTCCATTTGCATGGAATATCTTTTTCTATCCCCTCACTTTGAGTCTGTATGTGTCTGTAGGTCTGAAGTGGGTCTCTTGTAGACAGCATATATATGGGTCTTGCTTTTGTATCCAGTCAGCAAGCCTGTGTCTTTTGGTTGTAGCGTTTAATCCATTCATGTTTAAGGTAATTATCAATATGTATGTTCCTATGACCATTTTCTTAATTGTTTTGGGTTTGTTTTTGTAGGTCTTTTCCTTCTCTTGTGTTTCCCACTTAGAGAAGCTCCTTTAGCATTTGTTGTAGAGCTGGTTTGGTGGTGCTGAATTCTCTTAGCTTTTGCTTGTCTGTAAAGCTTTTGATTTCTTCATCGAATCTGAATGAGATCCTTGCCTGGTAGAGTAATCTTGGGTGTAGGTTCTTCCCTTTCATCACTTTAAGTATATCATGCCACTCCCTTCTGGCTTGTAGAGTTTCTGCTGAGAAATCCACTGTTAACCTTATGGGAGTTCCCTTGTACATTATTTGTCATTTTTCCCTTGCTGTTTTCAATAATTTTTCTTTGTCTTTAATTTTTGCCAATTTTATGACTATGTGTCTCAGCATGTTTCTCCTTGGGTTTATCCTGTATGGGACTCTCTGCGCTTCCTGGACTTGGGTGGCTTTTCCTTTTCCATGTTAGGGAAGTTTTTGACTCTAATCTCTTCAAATATTTTCTCTGGTCCTTTCTCTGTCTCTTCTCCTTCTGGGACCCCTATAATGCGAATGTTGTTGCATTTAATATTGTCCCAGAGGCCTCTTAGCCTGTCTTCATTTCTTTTCATTCTTTTTTGTTTATTCTGTTCTGCAGCAGTGAATTCCACCATTCTGTCTTCCAGGTCACTTATCTGTTCTTCTGCCTCAGTTAATATGCTATTGATTCCTTCTAGTGTAATTTTCATTTCAGTTATTGTATTGTTCATCTCTGTTTGTTTGTTCTTTAATTCTTCTAGGTCTTTGTTAAACATTTCTTGCGTCTTCTCGATCTTTGCCTCTGTTCTTTTTCCGAGGTCCTGGATCATCTTCACTATCATTATTCTGAATTCTTTTTCTGGAAGGTTGCCTGTCTCCACTTCATTTAGTTGTTTTTCTGGGGTTTTATCATGTTCCTTAATCTGGTACATAGCCCTCTGCTTTTTCATCTTGTCTATCTATCTGTGAATGTGGTTTTTGTTGCACAGGCTGCAGGATTGTAGTTCTTCTTGCTTCTGCTGTCTGCCCTCTGGTGGATGAGGCTATCTAAGAGGCTTGTGCAAGTTTCCTGATGGGAGGGACTCAAAACCTTTTATCTTTATATGTAGTTTTGCTATTTTTTAGTCATTGCATAGCATAACATACATGGGATGTGATACTGAAGAAATTAAATTCCAATAGAAATACTGGGCCAGAAACAGTCAAAAGGTCACAGTTTTTCACATTAGTTAACATAATCAGTTCATTCATTTACTTATTCATTCACTAACTCATTCTTTTATTAGTTCTTTTTGTAAATATATAAAACCACAGGCCCTGTGTTGGGGAAGTGAGACAGCTTCCAGGGTTCCTGTGAAGTTTCCAGGCTACTGGAGGAGAAAGCTGTTAAATATGTTGTTACTCTGAAGGTTGAGAAGTGCTGTCATGGGCGAGATGCTGCCATTTCCCCACACACCAGCACAGTGTAGGTTTCAGAGATAATTTTTGTGTCATACCAGAAATACAGTTTTGTTAGTTTAGGGGTCTAGCTCATTTAATCAAACAAAGACAAAACCAGCCAAACAAAAACTCTCCTTTTATGCTTTGCATTTACTGGGTAGCTTTACAAAGAGATAATATTGGCAATGTTGAATCTCATTCGCCGAACTGGGCTTCAGGTGACATTTGGATCTTTTCAAAGGACAAAGTTTTGTCATCATTGAGAATATGTGAAGAAGTGTTTTAAGCCCTGAAAGTACTCCCTTCAGAGGGGCGACAGTGCTGAGTGAGACAGCCTCATTACAATAAATGTCAAATACCCCAAAGGGACTTCTACGAAGGAGACAATACTCCCTGAGCTGCATCAACGTGGGTTTAAAAATGCTGTCTCCGAACTTAAATATCACCCCTTTTATGGTAGAGCTTGTCCTGGTTTTGCATAGCTCTTATTGACCCAGAATTCAGTACTTACCTGTACTGCAACCTTCCTTTAACCACTGAACAATAATGATCTTCTTAAATATTCCCATTGCTTATGGGAACTGGGATCAGATGAACTAGATTTGGGTCTCAGCCCATCCTCAGACTGTAACCTAAAGACAGGTTTCATCTCTCTAAGCCTCCATTTTTCCCCCAAACATTTTATGATAAAAAATTTCAACTGAAAGACTTTTACAGTGAATACCCATGATCCTATCACCTAGACTTTACCATTAACCTTTACTATACTTTCTTCATCGCACTATCTATTCATGTATGCAACCCTCCATCCATCCATTCATTTATTCCATTTTTTTGATGGATTTCAAAGTAAATTTGCAGAGAGTAGTATACTTTCCCCTAAATACTTCAGCATATATACTGTTAACTAGATTGGATATTTGCTTACAATTTTTATTTTTGATATAAAATGGATAAATCTTGTGTATGAACCACCACTTTTTAAGTTATAAAATGGAGTGGAGAGTACTTGTCTCAAAGAGTTGTGAGAATAACATGGACTAATGTGAAAAGTTCTTTGTAACTTACAAAGTGAGGTATCAGGGTGAGGCACTATTTTTACAATTGTAATTAATTTAATCATTGTCTCTTTGATAACTATGCCTATTAGATGGGAAGCCAACTCTGAGAGAGTGTCAATTTCTGTTAGACACATTACCTGCATGAGTATAAAAGCTATCACGGCCCCAATGTTAATTGTCAAACAATTTGCACACAAGTACTCACGCAATAATGACAGGGCTGTTTGTATGACATCCATCCCAGTAGTCTGGAAAACTGTGCAGCGTCTGGAATATGTCTGGCAAAATGATGATGGCAACGTTCCCTTCCTCTCGATCCGAGTACCATCGCTGGATTGCATTTTCCATGCTACCTGGGTGGCCCCAGAGGCCGGCCCCGGCTTTACATCCATCTTTGAGTTTTCTCACATTTCATGAATGGTTGACAAATCAGAATGCTGTGGTCAGAGAGGGAGCTTGGTTTCCTGTCCCCCCCCTTAACAAAACCACCAATGGCACTAAAGTTTCAAATGTGGACACTTGTCAACCAAATGCTGTTATTTGGTGCCAGTTAATCCTCATTATTAATATTGTTAATGATTAGGTTATAATGTATTTGGTTAATAAAATGATACTGTGGAGAAGCTTGGATAGGACTGGTCTGGAGCTTGACCTGCCTGAAAATACTGAGCAGGTGTTGGAAGTTTGTGGCTAGATTTGGGTCATAGGAGAAAGTCCTGTCCAGTGGTGTGGATGTGGCATGGCTGCCGAGAAGAGGTAGTTGAAGCAAGTTGCCAGCATCAGAGCATAATGATTCCACAAGGAATAAAGAGAGTATAACTCCACATACATGGAACAGGGACTCTAAGGGTAATCACAGACTGTGAAGGGTCTGAGATTTTTACCCTTCTTGCAAACTAATAAGTTAGCCTGCCACAGTTTCATGGATGTTGGCAGAAGACATGAGACTCTCAGTCAGAAACAAAGGACTTTATTTGTCAGCAAGTGGCATGAGGTCAGGTTTGCACTGCTTCCCTTGGTTCTTGAACAATGGCCAATAATCATTAAAGCATTTAATATTTATGAGCACTTACTGTGTGTTGGCACTGTTCTGAATGCTTTTCTTCCTTACTTCATTCAACAATACGATGACCTTATTTGTGTCCTTATTTACAGGTAAGAAAACAGGCACAGTGAAGTTAAGCAACCAGCTCAACTAGCAGCATACTTGAAAGAAGTGGAATCAGGATTCCAGAGTAGGTAGCATCTGAGGCCGTGTTTTTAATCCCTTTGACATGTATTTCCAGGTAACCAAGTCCTAGAGAGCTATGGTCAGAGCTGCTTGTTCTCAGTCAGGGAGGTTCAGGTGACCGGTACCTGACAATGTTAAAGTCCAGAGCATCCCAGGAAATGAGTTTGGAATAGAGTATGCTAACACGACCTATTTTGTTAGTGTAAATACTTTCAGTTGTGTAGGACAAATGTGCCTGGGAGGCTACTTTGAATGAAGGTAGCAGTGGTTTCTCTCTTTTTTATAGAGGGTTTCCCAACTACTGCGATACTATGGTAATGTGTTTTTCTGTAACCTTATAACTCAATGTAATTACAATTGCACATTACAAGCCCCAGTGAGCTCATTTTACACTTTAAGTTGGAATTCTATGTATAGCAACATCCAAGCAAAAGAGTTTACAATCCTATAATTCCTTAGTCTGTTCTGTCTCCCACATTCCATATTTTGTTACTTTCCTCAAACTTCTCATCACTTCACCCCCATCCATGCTCTCAGTTGACAACTTGCTTGCTATTTAACTGAGATCAAAGCAATCGCAAAAGAACTTGCACAGGCGTCCAAAGCATATCTCACTGACTCTGCATCTGAGACCTTATAGTCTATTTTCTCTTTTGCTATTATGAATATACTATCCTGGCTCCTTGCCAAGGGCAACCCTGCACTTGTACATGAAATTGGAATGCCATTTCCTGTGTTCTACCCAAGGATATTGCCCAGCAGTTTTCTCCTCTCTTTCTTGAATAATCAGAAAGAGAGGAGAATAATTTCCAGAAGCAGTTATTTGTCCCATCTACTGTGCTACTTTTCTGCTACCCTTTACAGCAAAACTCCTTCATAGGGTTGACTCTCCTTCATGTCTCCTGAGTTTCTCCTCCCATTCTCTCTCAAGTCTATCCCAGGTATGCTTTTGTTCTCACCTCTCCACCTAAATTGCTTTTGTCGAGTTCACGAGTGACCTCCATATTGCTAAATCCAATAATCAAAACTTAAGTCTATTCAAACCATAAGTGACATTGTGGATCACTCCCTCCTCCTTGAAACTGTTTCTTCATGTGACTTCCAAGTTACCACACTCCCAGTTTTCTGTTTATCTCTAGTTGCTCCTTCTCAGTCCTCTGCTGTTTCACTGTATATCTCTGACCTCTAACACTGGAGTGTCCTAGACTTCTAGACACTCATATTTAGTCCCTTTCCCTACATAAGCTCTCCATAGAATGGAAAAGATATGCAGAGCAACTTCTAAGCAAGAACAGCTTTAGACTGGTGACACTGCCAAGGTAGTGAATCAATTCTTTGTCTCTCTCATACTTGATCTGAATAACAGTTTTTCTTTTAAGACAGTTTTGTGTTCCTGAGTCATTTATATATTCATTTATTCAACAAATATTCATTAGGCATTAACTAGAAGGAAGCCATTGTTTTAGATGATGGGGGAAGAGTGTGGAAGGTGACAGTGCCCCTACTTTCAAGGAACTTACACTCTAGTGGGGAGGGTGTGGGGGGAAGGATACAGCCAGTAAACAGGTCAATGAACTATCAAGATAATTTCTGAAGGGCTTGGACGAAGTGCCATGATAAAGGATAACGGGGTGGGGAAGGATCGTGGGTGGTCAGGTTAGCGTTCTTTAAGATGACTTTGGAGCTTAGATACAAAGAATGAGAAGGACCTACCCAGTTATGCAAAACCAGGGAAGGCTAATCCAGGCAGAGAAGAGCTCACTGCAACAGCTCTGAAGTCGGCATGAGCTGAACTTGTTGAAGGAGTAGAAAGAAAGCCAGTGGAGCTAGAACACAGGGAGGGGCCAAAGAGGTACAGACGGCAGATCACGTGGGGTTTGTGACCTTGGGAAAACATATGATGTAACAAAGTAGGGCCATGGAAACCACTGGATGGTTTATTCAGGGAGTGATTCAAACTGATTTATATTATTTATTTATTTTTAAAGAAGATGTTGGGGGTAGAAGTTTATTAATTAATTTATTTATTTTTGCTGTGTTGGGTCTTCGTTTCTGCGCGAGGGCTTTCTCTAGTTGCGGCACACGGGGGCCACTCTTCATCATGGTGCGCGGGTCTCTCACTATCACAGCCTCTCTTGTTGCGGAGCACAGGCTCCAGACGCACAGGCTCAGTAGTTGTGGCTCACGGGCCTAGTTGCTCCGCGGCATGTGGGATCTTCCCAGACCAGGGCTCGAACCCATGTCCCCTGCATTAGCAGGCAGATTCTCAACCACTGCGCCACCAGGGAAGCCCGATTCCAAGTTTTTGACCTGAGTAAGTAGTAGATGGTTGTGCCATTTGCAAAGATGAGAAAGATTAGGAGAGAGACTGGTTTAGGAATGGTAATCTGTTCTGGACATTATATATTTACATAGAAATATCTAGTAGAAAAATGGATGTATTACACACACACATCTGTTTGTGGTAACAAGCATGTATTAGCTTCTTGTGTCTGCCGTAACTAATTACCACAAACTTGGTGGCTTAAAATATCTATCCTCTCACAGTTCTAGAGGCCAGAAATCCAAATGGTTTCACTAGGTTGGAATCAAGCTGTCATCAGGGCTACACTCCTTCCAGAAGCTCTAGGAGAGACTCTGCTCCTTGCCTCTTCCAGCTTCTGTTGGCCAGCATTCCTTGTCTTGTGGCCACATCACTCTAATCCCTACTTCTCTGGTCACATTGCCTTCTCCTCTTCTGTGCTCTAATATTCCTCTGCTTCTCTCCTACAAGGAGACTTGTGGTTGCATAGGGTACACCCAGATAATCCAGGTTAATCTCCCCATCTCAAAATCCTTAATTTAAGTTACATCTACGAAGTTCTTTTTTTTTTTTTTTTTTTCCATATTAGGTTACATTTAAAGGTTGTAGGGATTAGAATGTGGGTATCTTTGGGGGGGGCATTATTCAGCCTCTCAAAATATATATATTCAGACAAATAGAAAGTTCCTGACTCCAAGAGTAAGGGTATACGTCCTACCTAGCTCAAAGAATTTTCTTTATGGGTGCCCAACAAAGATGTGTCCTCTACCTGTCTTGATGCTCTCTGTGACTCTCAAAGTTCTTTTC
Organism: Monodon monoceros; assembly: GCF_005190385.1. Classification (NCBI taxonomy): domain Eukaryota; kingdom Metazoa; phylum Chordata; class Mammalia; order Artiodactyla; family Monodontidae; genus Monodon; species Monodon monoceros. Next base: position 60,829,068 of record NW_021703785.1, on the reverse strand, counting down.
CCTGTTTTTTTTTTTTTAATTCCATCTTGTTTGATTTTCCTGCAGTAAATACTTTCTGTTTGAATGAGGTTCATGATCTAATCAACTTTCACTGTTTGTTTACTCCTGTACTCCCACACCTAGAACAGTTCCTGGCAGTAGGTGCTTAATGAATACTGGTTGATTGAATGAATGAATGAATGAGGAGATGGCACTGAACAAGCAGACATGTACTTGATACTTGAGTTCAGATGACTCTAATTTCACGGGACTTACATCGAGCAAGTGATGCTGGATTTCTGTATTTATAACACTAAGTCAGTGTCTAGCCTTGTGTCTTTGAAGACAGGTGCTAATGGTCTCTGGAACCTGGACACATTATAGCAGTTCATTCAATGCCCAGCAATAGATTAATTTCAGATTCATATTTCCAAGTGAGTGAATCAATTTTGGAATGCACTGAATTACTACTTTCTGTCAGAAATGTTCCTCCAATTCTCACAGCTTTGCAGAATGAGGTTGATGGAGGAGTTTCGGGTCTCAATGAAGAATCAAATGCTGCCTAACCCAGCTTATTCACTCCCTTACTTTCATGGGTTCTTTGATGACCTTTAATCCTTTGGGTCACGTCTTATCCTGGAAGGAGGTATTCTCAAATGCCTCAGCTACATGTGCATTCACGGTGCTAGTAGAGCTTTTTACTGTTTGTTTTAATCACACTTTTACAATAACAATAACAAACAAAACTTCATTAAAGGAAAAGAGAGTTACATCTATTGATATATCATGCTCTGCTATTTTTTGGCCACTATTGAAAACACTCATTTTATAACTAACCTAGCAAGCTATGAGACTAGGGAAGTGGTAAAACAGCTCCTATCACTTTTGTTTAAAATGTAACCTAGAGGAGAAAATTAAAATTCTGGGAAAACACCTAACAAAATAAGGGAAATTAGGCATTCTGATGCAGAATTAAATTTAACATACATCTCAGAATTTTCAAACTCTGCCTCTTGGAATAAACAATTTAGGCTACCAAAACATGGTGATTGTTTCTGAATTGCTTTCAAACTTGGGACAGATTTAGGCATCATAGCAGACATATCAATAAATGTGTCTGCACAGAGGGTATTCGTAAATTGTTTGTTCTTTGAATAAAATGCCAGTGTGTGTTAAGAAGAGAGAATTACTTAGAAGAATATTATGCCACTATGGAAACTGACAATAAACTTGCAGTGTCAGCACCAGGATCTTTTAAAAACACAGTATCTAAAAATAGATGAAGAGAAAAAGAAACTGACAAAGTAGCACCAAGCAAATGTCTTTATATTAAAGGAGGAATGAACTATGGAAAGAAGGACTTATTTAAATAAGCAGTAAATAAAATGTCTGCATCATTACTTTAAGAGTACCTTCAAGAGCAGAAGTATAGTAGTTGTTACTGTCACCATCACCATTATCAAAAACCATGAAGAGCATGTTTTACATCAATAAAAATGTGGCACCAAAAAAAAGGGAATGTCTTAGTTTTCTAGGAGTTAAAAGTAAACCACCCTGGGGCTTCCCTGGTGGCACAGTGGTTAAGAATCTCCCTGCCAGTGCAGGAGACATGGATTCGAGCCCTGGTCTGGGAAGATCCCACATGCCATGGAGCAACTAAGCCCATGCGCCATAACCACTGAGCCTGCGCTCTAGAGCCCACGAGCCACAGCTACTGAAGCCCGCTCACCTAAAGCCCATGCTCCACAACAACAGAAGCCACTGCAATGAGAAGCCCGCGCACCACAACGAAGAGTAGCCCCAGCTAAAGAAAGCCCGTGTGCAGCAGTGAGGAACCAACGCAGCCAAAAATAAATAAATAAATTTATTTAAAAATAAAATATTTTAAAAAAAAAGTAAATCACCCTGAAATGTCTACACAAGTGAAAATCATACTGTTGTCTACTTAAGTATAAGACATGCTGACACAGAAGAGTTATAGAAATTCTCACTTAAAAAACAAATCTAGTATGGGGATTTTCTGGACTATCTTCTTTATTTTTCTGTTAACCTAAAAGTCTCCTAAGAAAATAAGTGTATTAAAAAAAAACAACAATAAACTTTAGGTTCCATGCACTTTGGAAGTGATTGAAATGTGGTGGAGGTGACACAGTAAACATTGCAGAAGCACATGAAGAATGACAGGAAGTCAAGAAAATCCTTGAGTTCTCATCTGAGCAATTCGTTAAAGCTTTATGGAGAAAAACAGTACTTTCACAGCAGTTTGAAGGATGGAACCGAGATGGTTGGAGAGGAATGAAGTCGTTGTAGCCACATGGTTCACTTTGAAAGAGGGCTCACAGGTAGCTGTGAGGTGCCTGGACATTGGAGTTTCTGCAGGGCTTAGGAAGAAACGATATATAGATCTGAGAAGAGAACCCTAAGTAAGGAACCCTGCTTCCTAACAACCAATAGTGACATTTTGGATTTAGTAAATCATAATTTAGTTTAGACACTGTGAACTTGTATATTACAATCAATGAAATAAATGGAAATTTATTTATTTCTTAATTACAAGACCGTAAGGGGACTTAACATTTCTAATTGCCCTGGTCTTCTGAACAGTTTGACTAGCTTAAAGTGGAGCCTGGTTTTAGAGAGCAGACCAATGTCTGTACTAAAGTTGTCTGTTTGTGCAACTAGAGGGAGCTAGATGCAGCCGGGACTGTGAAAGAGGACTGAAATGATTTGCCAGAAGACTGATTATTTGGTTTAGAGGACAGACGTCTATCTCACACCTTATTTCTATATAAATTCCAGATTAATTAATAATTTCAATGTGAAATGGAAACGACACAAATATTTGAAGTAAAAAATCAATATATAATCTTGGGAGTGCAGAAGCACCTTTTTAAGCATACCAAAAGGAAATACAATTTAAAAAACAATCAACAGTTTTTATCATTTTTAGCATGAATAACCTAAGTAACATTTTTAGGTTTAGAGCACTGGAAAAAATATTTGTTGCATACATATCAGATAGAAGATTAAGATCCTTAAAATATAATGAGTCCTTAGAAATCAATGATTAATAAACAAGTGCAACAACAGGAAAATGGGAAAAGACATGAGTAGACACTGCCCAAAGAAGAAATACAGATGGTCAATACATATTTGATACAATGTTCACTTTTACTACAACAGACAGAATTTCAAATTAAGGCAAGAATAAGATACAATCCCCCCCTCCATCAATTGGTAAAGATTAAAAATGGTAATGCCCAATGTTGGCTAGGGTGCAGGGAAACAAGAAAAAAAATGGTAGCAGAAGTATAGATTTATCCTTCCATAGGAAAATTTGGCAATATTTATTACAAATATTTAATATTTATTAAAAACACTCCCTCTGCCACTGGAATTCCAACTATAGGAATGAGGATGGGGCTTCCCTGGTGGCGCAGTGGTTGACAGCCCGCCTGCCGATGCAGGGGACACGGGTTCGTGCCCCGGTCCGGGAAGATCCCACATGCCGCAGAGCGGCTAGGCCCGTGAGCCATGGCCGCTGAGCCTGTGCATCCGGAGCCTGTGCTCCGCAACGGGAGAGGCCACAGCAGTGAGAGGCCTGCGTACCGCAAACAAAACGAAACAAAAGAATGAGGATGAAGGTATAAGTATATTCATCTCAGGATTTTTATGATCAAAAAAATTGTAACATCTTAGCAGTTACAATCAGAAGAGTTTTCCAACTTTAGGAGAATTGAGAAATGAGTTAAATAAATTACACACCTTACATAGCCATTAAAAATTATAGAAGAATATTAATTAACATGGGCAAATGATCAGGCTCTGTTTTTTAAAGTCAAAACAGCAGATTTTAAAACTTTATTGTATGAGCTTACTGCTGTAGAATAATGTTATGTGCACATAGAGAAGATATGGAAGAACAAACAATAATGTGTTAATAAAAACTGTGTTTTGATGTTAGATTATAGGTAATACTGAGCAGTTGGATTGCAAAGTTCCTTATGCATTACCCAGCAAAACCTGCTTTTGTCACCTTTAATTTGAATTGGTAATAGAATTTTGAGTCAGTGTTACCTTGTTGACAGACATTGAATACAGGACAAAACTTAGGCGGGACATCTAGCATGATGGAAAGTGAATGAGAAAATGATTTGTTAATGGAATGATTTTAAACCATTCTGTGTGGCTTAAAATGAGGACTTTGGAACAAAGAGGAGAATATGATAAATGTAGCTGGGCCAGTGGCATTCACTACTGGGATTTGGATCAGCTCCTTTGGTAGATTTCTCAGGAATCTGTTTACATAAAGTCCTGAGCAGCCAACTGGGAGAGAGCACCTCAGGACAAGCTTGCCTCATAGCAAAGCTTCACAGCGAGGTGCTAAGTGGCTCTGTTATCACAGTGCCTGCCACTCACATGTGTCCCAGTATAATCCTCCAGGATTTCCTGAGTCCTGGGAAGGGACCTGTTTCAGTTTAAAAAAAAAAAAACAGAAAAACAAAAACAACTTGGGCACACCATCGGGACTCAGTACGCTGCTTTGGTACCATTCTTGTAGAAAGAAACTCCAAAGGAGAGAAAGACATTCTGCCAAATGGCTCGGCTTGAAGCTTGTGGAATTACACCATCCTCTGCAGAAGCAGTAATTCTCCCTGAATCATGCCACCCAACCTCACCTCTCAGGTGGACCTCGTCCTGGTGCTTATGCCCTGACAGCTCCAGATCAGTTTTGATCAGCTTTTAGTGGGGAATGCCAAGGAGAGGGAAATTAGAGTCTGGAATACTACTGAGCACCAAATTATGTTAATATGGAATAGGAATGTCTTTTTGGTCCAGTGGGTTTTAAACTTTTCTTTTTAACAGTAAGATACTTTTTTTGTGAATTAAATATTACATGTAATCCAGAATGTAATATTGATAAGGCAGAGCTGATTGACATGGGAATGGGGAGGGGCTAGAAACCCAACTGCTCCATGTCACCCCCTCTCTAAGCTAGGGGTACTTCCTGGAACCACTAAGGCTGAAAACCACAAATACATCCAACTTCCAGAAATGTGCAATGACTTAGTCAAGATATGCAGCAGCAGGGTGAAGGCTGGAATCCAGAACTATTTACCCTGTGGTGTTTTTCCCACTACATCACTTTCTCTACCACTCCTATAGCACTTCTTCCCTAGAAATCCTCCACAAACGCTAGGTGAAGGATGTGTTAACTAACCTTATTGTGGTAAACATTTAGCAACATCTACGAAGATCAAACCATCACACTGTACACCCTAAACTTACATAACGTTATATGCCAATTACATCTCAATAAAGCCGGGGAAAAAAATCAAAACAGAAAAAGAAAAGAAAAAAAAAGGAGAAAACTTCTATGGTGCCGCTTTTAGAGAAACAGACTAAGTCTTGCAGGTAGAAATGGAGAGGAACAGAGTAGGTGTCACAGGTGGGATGGCCCTGGAGAGCCATGACAAGCTACAAAAACCCCATGGAAAAGCCACACGGGGCCTTGACACATCTGCCCCTGAGCCCCTAGACAATACAGCTGAAATCTCCTTCAGGCTGTTTCCTGGGGGACATGAAGGGGCCCTGACCTGAGTGGGTTCCCTGCAGGCGTTCCCTCCTGCTGTCGTCCTTCAATATGGTTTGAATCTGCTGGCCTTCCAAGGTCACTGTGGGCCCTCTGATCGAGCCTTTGATTTAACATGTAAGGGAATTCCCACTGGCTGATAAAATATTTTTATATTTTATCACTTTCCTGCAGCTAGCGGCTTTTGGCATGCAGGGTGTTTTTATAAATGTTATAAGTAAATATTTTGGGGTCAATCACCGAGATGAGCATGGACCTGCAAGCCTGGGACTGGAAGATATTAGGCTCCACTGGAAAGAAGTGGGAATAGAAAAAGTAAAATATTGAGGACCTGCAAGTACTTGTCGAAGCACTGCAACTCTGCACTGTGGCTCCAACATCCAAAGTTAATAGAATTAGACCAATAAAAGCAAATTGATTTTAAGCAATATATCTAGATATCCAAGGGCTTTAAGTGCTTTTACTTGGATTATGGGCCATTTATTAGAGGAAGGAGAGTAAGTAGGGTTACATTTTCACATTAATGACCATCACTTTTGTTCTCCAGACAGAACCAGACCCTTCAAGACCCTTCCACGAAGCACGGCAGACAGATTCCTAAGATGCCAAGTCACTACTCAGGATTTCCAGGAGTCATGGGCCACTTTTGGTCCAAATGTCCCTTTGAAAAATACCCCCCAACATAAATAAAGTGTGGGCTATGGTGGTGTTATGCTCCAATGCCCTTTCGAGTAGTAAAGTCTCAATGAGCTGCTCGGAAGCTGAGGTCAGGAAAATTCTCTTTCACACTGGGTGATTCACTACGTAGGAAACTTACTCCTTCCTGGGGAACCGCTAAACCTCAGCAGTGGCTGGGAATCCGGGGAAATCCACGCAGAGTGTATTGGTCAGCAGATCCAAAGTGACATCTGCCCCAAGACCCACACAGCATCTTTTCCACTTTTCTCTCAGCTCCCATAGTCCTTGGCGCAGGTCAGAATGAATGGGGGGCACTCAACAAATACCTTTAACTTGCCTTGTTGATCTCTTTTTGCCCTGTTAGTCTCACCCCACCTGCTCTCCCAGTGGTTGGCTGTTTGCCCCATGCTCCCTTGAGTCTAAACTTATTTGAGTCCAAGTCACTTCACCATTTTTCTAATTACCTCCAGTGCATTTATTCAACACACTCATAAATTTTCTTCCTGTTCAAGGTGCTTTCAACACTATTTACCGTCATCTTCAAATTTAAGAGCTTAGTGTAAACTCAGATAATGAACAAAGTCAGTGCCAGGCATATAACAGATAGTCAATAACACATTGGCAGGAAGGAGGAAAGGAAGAGAGGGAGGAGGGAAGGAGGAAGCGGGGGAGGAATCACCCTGGACCACAGCCCACATTCCTCCAGGGTGATTTTGAAACACCTGGTTAACATCCTGACTGAAGGGTGGGACCCGGTCCAGCCTACGTAAGCGTCCTCCTCCGGTGCAGTGGAGATAAGATGACAGCAAGGGCACGGCAGGAAGAAAAGTGCCAAAAGTTCAGATAGAGTAAGAGCAGGGCTGAGGAGGCAGACCCCGGCCACGGGAGGAGGTCGTGGTAAAGATCCTGCCACGTCCCACAGCATCAGTCTCTGTGGTCCTCAGGATCCTCTGTAAACCCTGTTTGAAAAACATGAGTGTAGATTGGGACATCCTTAAGTGGATCCAGATGGACTGGAAACATTTCTGGGGTCTAGGTGTGATGGTATCCTCTATTTCCTGCTTGCCTACCTGTCCTGTCTCTGGATCGTGAGGAAAAGAGCACACAGTACTGGAGCCAGTCTCTGCCTGCACGGCTGAAGAAGGTTCTTACCACTCACCCCACCTTTCCATGGATGCTGGCCGTCTTCACCCCCGACGAGAGCTGGCTTCTAGGGGCTGTGAAAGAGAATCACAGAAGGAGAGTCTCTGCCCTCTAGAAGCTACCCTAGAAGGTTGTCCTTTTTTGTTTTCTCTGATTGGAGCCTGTAGTACCAACTGACCATTTGGGTTTAGGTCAGCCTTGGAGAAGTTCTGGTGGGATTTCAGAAGAGGATCTTCTGAAAATATGTGAGGAGGAACCTACTATAGGACACAATTATTTCACTTGCAGGAAATGAGACTTTATTTACATCCCAGGTAAATTCTTCAAGGTCAGAACATAGCTAGGGAGGGAACAGAGGGGAAAACAGATAGTAATTTTTTAAACTTGGCAAATTGTGGCAAATTAAGGGCAAGATTTACTGTCTAGATATGCAACATAGGTCTTTGATGATAATAGTAATATTGAATGAGATGAAATACTTACTAAGGGCCAGGCTGTGTTAAACTCTTATCTCACTGCTTACAAGAAGCCTATGAATTAGGTTCTCTGATATCTCCATTTTACAGATGAGGAAACTGAGGCTGACAAAGTGCAACAAAGTGCTCAAGGTCACATAGCTGGTAGATGGTAGAACTTGAATCACTGAATTTGTATTTCCAGTTGAAATCCTATTCTCTGCACTTTGGGTCACATGTATATATACACAAACTGAATAAATCCTGTTGCAAGATTAAAACTGACAATTGCTTTCTCCCCCAGGTTCAAAAGCGTTTTCACTACTTGAACCTGCTGTTGCCTACCTCTGGGGCAGGTTTGCTTACCCTCTAGATTATACCGCCTGGTAAACTGGTGGGATCCCTGTCCCCACCTTCTGGGTCCCCCCCACCCCCCCAGGCCCACAGCACAAGTGCATGTGTGCTCACAGGGGTTTGCTCTTTCTGGTCTGGGACCCATTCCTGTTGACTGACTTTATTAGAGCAACTCAAGTTTCTCGGTTTTCTGTTTCTTCCCAAAGATGCTTCAGTGCCTCTGGCCTGCTGCTTCTGACCTAGTTACTCTTTCCCTGATAGAGTATATCTTGATTATGGGATTCTTGAGCCATCTTCCAATTTGGGTCCACTCTGCTTTTTTGCATTTATGCAGGGAGCTCTTGAAGGAAGTTTAGGTTTTGTTCAGCAGTTTTTCTTGTCTTGATCTTCTTATTTCCAGCCTCTGTGCAAACAAGATTACATATAAAACTTCAGCCCTGGATCACTCTGTAGGACCACAGTCCTTCAGCTTGTGAAGGCTGTTCTCAGGATCTCAACAACACCTATTCTATGGCTTCTAGAAAAGCTTCATTGAAAAAGAGGCATATTTCCTAAATTCTAGCAGTTGCCATTTCTTAATAGAAGTAATTGGAATGCATAGTCTGTTCCTATGTTGGAAGTTACTGAGAAACCAAAGTCCCCCATAGCAACAGTATTGTTCTGTCCTAGCCCACTGTTCCCACTTTCAAGATATGTTGAAACAATAATAATAATAAAGCTATTTCAAATATGCCAAATCTAAAAAATCTGCACTCCCAGACTCCACTATTGTGACTGTGTTTCTGGTTGATAGTCTATAATCTTATCACTTTTGGCCACACATCCACATACCATCCTGGGTTATTTATGAAGATAAATCCTGTGCTGAGATCAAAATCAACAACTATTTTTTGCTGCATCTAAATTTATTTTTGCTACTTAAAAAATGATTTTGAAAATATTTTCCAGTGGGTTTTAAAAAGATTTTGGTAAAGAGATTCCTCTGAACAAAAAGTAGCTCTTGGGTTGTCAACTACCAACTGCGACACATTTGGAATATCTTGAATTGTTATCCAGTAACAGACAATTCAGTTTTAAGAGCATTTGTACCCTTAGCTATTTTATTACGTTTTAATGTTTTCAAAGTTTGTCTGTCTAAAAATATAACTCCAGTTATTAATTTCTGGCTCATTGAGAGCATGGGTTTATTAGCTAACTGAACTGTATGTTACCCATACTTTCTGAGTTTCGATTTCCTCATCTCTGAAGTGGAAAGAGTAACACCCACTTTATAGAACTGCCATGAGATTTCAACGATGTAATCCAGGTAAAATAATAATTCCCCATCACACAGTAAGTGCTCTGTAAAAGGTAGCTTGAAAATAGCATCTAAAGAGTGAAGTTTAAAATTAATAACTGAGGGACTTCCCTGGTGGTCCAGCAGTTAAGACTCCACGCTTCCACTGCAGGGGGCACAGGTTCAATTCCTGGTCTGGGAACTAAGATCCTGCATGCCACATGGCATGGCCAAAATAAATAAATAAGATAAAATAAAACAAAATAATTGGGTTACAAAATTTGTGCCCACCTTCTATCCCCACAAGCCTGCGTGCTCAGGACGGTAGTAGCCTCCTTTGACCTCCAACCTTTCCCAGCTTTCGGCTCAGTTCTGACACAGAGCAGTCTCTCAATGGATATTGGTGGAATGAAATGCACCTGAGTATCAACTTGCCATGCCCTCCATTGCATTGATTAGTAGTTGTCTATGTTTATCTTCAGAATCGATTTCTTTTTTCTAAATACATTATAAAACTTTAATCTCTGATTTTTAAAGATACTGTTTTTGTTTCACTCTTCTGTTTAAGAAACTGACATTGAAATTCTAATGCAAATTCAGTACAATGGTGTTAAGAGGCTTACACCTAAAAAGAGTCAGCAGATAAATGATGTAACTGGCTTTTCCAAGGAGAGGTAAATGGAGACAACTTGGGAGAACAGCAGGAATTTGTCATTTGCTTTGGGGCTTGTCTCAAAAACCATCAGCTACAGTCTGGAGAGCTGACCTACAACTATGGAAAAATTTGACCTCACATGTGAATGCGTTGGCCACTCTGCTGTGAGAAGACCAATGTCATCAGGGCCATTGCGTGAAAGAGGCAATTCAAAGCACACTGGGCTTGAACATAGAGCTTTTCCTCTATAAGGAATATATTTCCCAACTATTCATCTAATAGACCTTTTCTACTCTTTAACTATATACAAAGAAATGTATGGGCAAATGCTCCAAGCTAATTTATAAATATTTCTGGTGCTACTGCAATATTCTAAACATATTTGGCTCAGATTTAAATGTTAGGTGTGTGTGTGTTTAGAGAACTTTATTTCCTAAGACTGTATCAACGTTAGCCTAACGAATATTTCAAGCACCCAATATGTGCTATGAATGGTGCAAAAGGCTAAATGCACGGCACAAAAGAGCAGGAGGAAACATGCCGAGATGCTAGAATGGAAGATTGGGGCCAGATTGTGTTATGCTATGCTTTTGAATTTGGAACATATTTTATCTTATAGGACAAGGTAGGAACATATGCTTACCTTGAAGGAAAAGCAGTGTCAGTACTGGCTACCTGGAGAGCTGTGACGGAAACCAGTCTATGACTGAAAGCCACTTTCCTGATAAATCATGCCATGGGAGGTGAGAGTGAGGGTGACCGCCCACATGGTAAGTGTTTGTCATTCTTTGTTTTGTAGTCAAAGGCAGCCACTGGAAGTGTCTGGCAAAGGAAATGGGTCTCATCAGGTCTCTGCTTAAGAAGACTGTCAACAGGTCAACAGTGAGGGAGATGAATTAGAGAAGGAGCAATTAACATATTTGATCTCACTTCATAGGCAGCTCTTTTCTAGACGCAGGAGACACTAGCTATCTCCCTGGGCACCCATCTTCTGAGTTTATGGGAAGGCAGGTTACTGTGGGACAGGTTACTGCAATGGATGGAGGATTGCTGCCCCACTCTGCCCACCCATGAAAGGAGGGCAATCTTCATTCACTTGTCTTGTGGGAATTGAGCTGTACATTTGTTCACCTCTCAGATTACACGACCAAGTTTCATGTTACACGAGAGACATTCTCTGAACTCCAAGCTGAGTATCATCCTGATAAATATTACAAACTCATTCAGGAAAGTGAATTCCTATCTTTTCACCCAAAGTAGCCTCCTGAATATGCTGGTATCTGAGTACATTTCACCAAAATGAGAAGCATTTCTCAGAAAGAGAAATTAGCAGCCAACAGTACAATGTGTTAGAGTTCCAGCAGGAAACAGATGGCACTCTCAAACTCAGTGAGGAGTGTTAACAAAAGAGTGATTTACAAAGATCTGGAAAGATTTAGGGACGTATACAAAGGATGCTGAAGGACCCTGGGGCTGAAGTAGCAGAAGGTGATGGTGATTGGTAAGCTCTTTGTTACCACCAGGTCTAAAGGAAAATGTGCCAGTTCCAGATCTCAGGGTGGGCAGCTCTAAGGAAAGGGTCACTGGAGAAGAGCCGTGACATTTGATGGAAAGATGTGGCCAACCTGTGTATACGGCAGGCAAAGAGTTAAATGCACAGCCTCCTTCTCACCCCACTGGGGCTGAGAACCCATTGATGTGGCCTGTACAGATCAGCCTGCAGGGCACAGACTAGAACAGAGGAGGGTGGAGTGTGGGTCTGGAAGGCAAAGAGAAAATAACAAGTTCAGTGCAATTTTTGGTATGTGATGAATTCACATGAAATAATAACGATAAGAAATCAGCAAAATGTGGGCTAGGAAACCCCAAGCTCCATGTTCCTCCATAAAATCATCAAGAAACAAACAAACAAACCCAAACCCACCCTTGCCTGAATGGAAACAGTCTTGGTCTTGAGTGTGGCAACTCAGCTCCCAGTTTCACTCTTTAAACCACAGGGAGGGAGCAGACCTTATTTACAAATTATTGTGTATATCTGTTCTAACGTGGCTGGGGATACCGGAGGATCTGACTCGCTGTCTCTTGCTCTCATAACGCAGAACACATGCAGGAAAAGCTGTAGGCTCTGCTCACAAAAGCTGCAAGGAGATTACACACCCACGGAAACCTGGGGCAATAGATGCTCACTGGAGACATACAGTAGACCATCTGAGGACCAGAGGAGAAAGTGAGATGAGACTTTTTGGGAAATGAGGAGATTCAAAATCAGCCATTTTTATAGGGGAATCTAGAAAGCCACATGCATAACCAAGTAGGACATATGCTCAGAAGAAAAACTAAGAAGACCTAAAAGTTTCACCTAAGGCTGATTCCTAGCCTCAGAGAAAACCTAACTAAGTAGAAGGAATACCCCAGCACAGAGTCAGTCTACCAAGACTGGGAGTTGTAATTGCTCTCTCTCTTTTTCCTCTCTGTATTTTTTCTTTGTCCGTTTCAGCTCCTGGCATTCAAAGAAGTTTCTATCAAAACGTTAGTTGAGCACAAACTAAAGTAAAAGAGATTTCAGTGAGAACACATGGCAAGAAATAGACTTTGCAACAATGGTTTGGAAAAGTCTCAAAACAAATGGACTATCATAGCCTTCAACAATCAAACAAACAACGAAAAGTAAATTCTGGGGAAGGGGGGAAATCTGATTCCCAGACTTAACACATTATAATAATCAAATGTCAAATTTTACTTTATCTCTAAAGACAGAATTAGGTTGGAAGGGAAAGGAAGAAAAAGATATTTAATGCAAATAGTAGCTAAAGAGAATTGGGGTGGCTATACTAATATTAGAGAAAATAGACTTTAAGTAAAAAATTATTACAAGAGACAAAGAAGGATATTATATATTGATAAAATATCAATTCATCAAGAAGATATAACAATTATGAACATCAGAGCTCTAAAATATATCAAGCAAACACTGAAAGAATTGAAGGGAGAAATACACACTGTAAGATAATAGTAGGAGACTTCAATGCCCCCACTGTCAATAAAGAATAGAACAACCAGACAAAAGATCAATAAGGAAACAGTGGACTTGAACAACACTGTAGACCAACAGAATCTATCAGACATATACAGAACACTCATCCAACAACAGCAGAAAACCCATTTTTCTCAATTGAGCATGAGCATTCTCCAGGATCTGTTAGACCACAAAACAAATTTTATTAAATTTTAAAAGATTGAAATCATATAAAGTTTCTTTTCTGAGCATCCTGGAATGAAGCTAGAAATCAATAACAGAAGGAAAACTGGAAAATCCACAAATATGTGCAAATTAAACAACATGTTCTTAAAAAAACCAATGAATCAAAGAAGACATCACAAGGGAGATTAGAAAATATCTTGAGACAAAAAGATAATGAAAAACATAACATACCAAAATTAACTAATGCAGAGAAGCAGTGCTAAGAGGGAAATTTATAGCTGTAAATGCTTACATTAAAAAAAAGAGGGCTTCCCTGGTGGCGCAGTGGTTGAGAGTCCACCTGCCATTGCAGGGGACACAGGTTTGTGCCCCGGTCCGGGAAGATCCCACATGCCGCGGAGCGGCTGGGCCCGTGAGCCATGGACACTGAGCCTGCGCGTCCGTAGCTTGTGCTCTGCAATGGGAGAGGCCACAACAGTGAGAGGCCCGCGTACCGCAAAAAAAAAAAAAAAAAAGAGAAATCTCAAATCAATAACCTAACTTACTCTTTAAGGAACTAGAAAAAGAAAAGCAAACTAGAGCTAGCAAAAGGAAGGAAATAATAAAAATTAGAGGAGAGATAAACAAAATAGAGAATAGAAAAACAATGAGAAAAATCAACGAAACCAAAATTTGATTCTTTGAAAAGATCAACAAGGCTGACAAACCTGTAGATGGATTGACTAAGAAAAAAGAGAAGACTCATGTAATTAAAACCAGAAATCAAGCAGGACATTATGACTGATTTTTCAGAAATAAAAACTATAAGAGAATATTATGAACATTTGTATGCCAACAAATTGGATAACCTAAATGAAATGGACAAATTCCTAGAAATACATATCTACCAAATCTGAATCATGAATAAATAGAAAGTACGAGTAGATTTATAACTAATATGAAGAGTAATCAAAACCTCTCAAAAAGAAAAGTCATGGGCCAAATGGCTTCACTGGAGAATTCTACCAAACCTTTAAAGAAAAATTAACATTGATCCTCAACTGTTCCAAAAACTTGAAGAAGTGAGAACATTTCCTAACTCATGCTATGAAGCCAGAATTACCCTGTTAGCAAACCCAGCAAAAATGCTATAAGAAAACTACAGATCAATATTCTTTATGAACATTGATGCAAAAATCCTCCACAAACTACTAGCGAGCTGAATTCAACAGCCTATTAAAAAGGTCATATACCATGGCCAAGTGAGAGTTATTCCTGGAATGCAAAGATAATTCAATATACAAAAATTAACCAATATAACACACCACATTAACAGGATGAAGGAAAGCCCCCCGCATGATCATCTCAACTGACGCAGAAAAAGCATTTGGCAAACTATCAGAATATCAATATACAAATATTAATCACAGCTTCTCTGTATTTGGGATGTGCCATGTGCCAAGCAGTACAATGAGGCATTTGAGATAGGATGTTTCGAATCCACAAGGCAACACCCTAAGATATGTAATATTATATTAGCACATCCCTCTTACATATGAAGAGGCTGAGGCTTCAAAACTGAAGTCATATGTCAAAATCACATATATAGTGAGGAGTAGAGTAAGTACATACGTTCTAGATTTTCAGCTTACAAAGCCTAGGACATTTCTGCGGTGTATTGTGGCTTTTGCTTCTGTTGTTTGTTTGTTTTATCAAACCATTTTGTTGAGGGGCTTCAGGGAAAGAGTGAAGCCTGGGAGGCCAATGAAGATACAATGTCCTTGGCCCAGGTGGGATCTCCCCAGCTTCACAGTTTGCTGAAATCTGCTTCTATATGAAGGAGAATCAAAATGAAGGTACCAAGAGCAGATTTGACAAAGTCACTACCTAACTGATGGGCTTAATAAAATGGCCTTTGATGTCTTCACCCCTGTCCCCATCCCGACCGGTAATAAAGGGCTACAATTTTGATTGCATATTAGCTTTCATTGCTGGAATGGAGGTCTGGCCCATCTCACTCCCAAACTGACTTTGGACTGCCGGATGATGTCTCTTCCCTTTCCACAGTCTCCACAGGGAAAGACCGGTTCACCCGGAACCAGCAGCCCAATAATAGGACAGACCCCACGTGGCAGCAGAAAGAACAGAAACAAAAAGGCAGTTAATAAATTGAGAAAGCTGGAATCGATCTGGTCTTGACTCAGAGTCATACTCTGTCTCTCTTGGAAAAAAAATTTCTCTCTAAAAGATTGGTGCCAGCTCACTGTACTTGAGTTATAAATAAAAGTCAGAATTAGAGTTTCCAAGTTTTTAATGAGTTTTAATAGATATATTGTTTAGCTTCCTGACAAACTGATGAAATGCAGACCAACTAAGTTGCAAAAATGCCTCTGACATTTGTTTACTTGGACTATTACAAGAAAAGAGATTGTTCAAGATTATATCCTTTTATTTGTAGTGAAACCCAAAAGTCTGCTTCTGCTGACTCCTGAATTTGTACATTTTCAACCAGAAAAATCGCTTTCCAGCTAATACCTTGCTTTAGCCCCACAGCTGGGGAGGCGGTGTACCTGTCAGGTCAAGTGCTTCTGCGCTATGAATGGTGGGAGTGGTGACATCTCCAGACTAGGAAGTAAAAGAGCTTTTGAGGATCCAGCTTTTGTGGATGAGGTGAAGGGGCATTCACCTAACCTAAAAGCCTGGGTTTTTCTAAGACTTAGAGATCGGGGATTTCTGGGGAGGAGCTGCTGGTATGTGAACTCCTTTTCACTGGAGTTATCCACAGAAGTAACCCCACATTTTGTTTAGGTTCCATTGATTGCCCTCTGCTCTTTGATGGTTTTCACAGCCTCCCTTGTCTATCACTGGGCATGCGTGTAGAGTGACAATGACAGAGGAAGCACTTAATGTTAACCAAGACATGAAAGCCCTTAAATGCTCTACGTGAGGTGAATTCTGGCTGCTCTAAAAGGTTATGTGATGCTGTAATATGGTATGTCATGCCAGTTTCATCATTCCAACCCAAGTTGTCTTATGTGAACCTGGTCTATTAAAGGAAAAGCCTTCCTCCTTTAAGAAAATAGAAGTTAAAAAAATAAGAAAAAAAAAACCTCTTTCATTTCCACTTCTCACCAGGTCAGGTGACTTCTGTTATCTTCTCTGGGTTGAAGGCTTTAACCACGGGAAATAGAGTGGCACTAAGCAAGAATTTTCCTATCACTGAGAAAATCTGCTTATTAAGTTTGCCAGAAACTGTCTACCTCTCAGCCAAAATGACAGGCTGGCGAATCCCATGCCAGTGGGTGTGGGCGGCTTATCGGGCTCTCATCTCTGAAGGCAGAGCGTACAAGTAGGTCACAGGCAAAGGAATTGGTGGCTTCCTTTCAGTCTTGCCTTTACAGTTGGGATTTTAAAGAAAACCTCTGGAGTGGAGGCTCGGAGGCAAGTTAGCAGGTATGGGATACCTGGGGACCAAGTAGCCCTGATCATGAGCAACAATTAGGAGGACAAAACCCACGTAGGCTAGTTAGAGCCTGTGGTACCATCCCTTCCTACCAAAATATTTACTAAACCCTGAAATCAAAGACTGGCAAATCCCCAAAGATCAACTCTACCCTCTGGGGTTTGTCAAAATCAATCCCATCCTTCTGGGTCTTAGGAGATGTGATCCTTGCCCTCTGCCTGTCTGCATTTCTCAGCTCTGACCATTAGTCAACTCTGCTGTCAGCATTAACTTTTGTTCAAGTTCAAATCTGGAAATATCTTCCCTTTATTCTCTGTGCTCCTTTTCTCAACCCACTGCAACACTCCCCTGTCAAAGAAAGCCTTTGTAGAGCTCAAAGTAAAACGCTGTTTCAGAATGGTCACCACGCCAGGGTGTAGCCCGCATTCAGCAGAACAGAAGCGGAATGTGGCCTTTGGCTTGTATAGTTGTCGTGTCTAAAAATAGCAGAGACGCCCCTTACTGTACTGGTGACACAGACCCATGAGGGATGAATAATCATCTTGACAGTCATTGGGGGTGGGTAAGCAATAGAGAACAATGAGTAAAAAGTGATCTCAAAATATAAAAGTGAGGAGCACAAACTTCAAAGGATGTTTTCATTGTAAACTAGGGTTTTCATTCCTTGATCAATTCCTCTGCCCCTTTATTCTTTATTTCTAAAACCTGAGTTTGCCCTCATTCACATCTTCTCTTGAACAGGCTGCTATAGGGGAACACTCATACTCCATGGAGTTCTCTTTAAGGGCCCTGACTGCCAGGCTAGAAGAAGAACACAGTGTCAATCAGTATGCCCAGGTGTCCAAAGATGGAAGAGTTGTGAACCCACACCCGTCTGGTAAAGACACTTCCCCTACACTTTGCAGTGATAAATCCACTTTTGCATTATGGAATTCAGATTTTCAGGTGACTCTAAGCAGTTCTTTCTCCTTTGCAAATGTAGGAGACTCTTACCAGCAATTTGCTCATTTTCAATAAATGGTAAAATAAAAGCAAGAACCATTCACTTGGAGTGAAAAGCAAAGTACATAACTTGACTTCTTTTCCAGCTTATTACCCACGTTTTCCCCCTTCTCCTCTGGATTGCATGTATAAACACTGATATGAGGGCCAGTGTCTTGTATTTCAGAGCTAGAGTGTTTTGATGATAACAGCACGTGGAGCCCTGGGGTGGAATGTCTTAGTAGCAGTTAAAGGTTAAACAGCATGAGTAGACATGCTCATCAGTGTCTTTGAAGAAGGGCCACATTAAGTAATGCAAGGCCAAGGGTGAGATCTCTGACCGTCCTACCGTCCTAAGCCTCTCTCTCCAACCTTCAAGACACAGCAGGTATTATTGCCCCAAGTTGCCTTGGAGCATGTCTGGGCATGTCTGCAGCCTGGGGGTGGAACCTCAGCTGTGTCATGGAGTAAAGGATGCTCAAAGCTGGAAGGTACTTTTTAGTTCATAGAGGCCAATTTCCTTAATTCACAGTCTAAGGCCCGTGTAATTTAACTATGGCTGTCCAAGAGTATTTGCAAGTACTCTACACATTGTGAATCATTTTCATACGCGTAATGTCATTTGTTTGTCCCCTTAAATTTGAAGTACAGATAATCATCCTTTTTTTGCAGTTGAGGAAATTGAGGCTCAGAAAGATTAAGTGGCTAGTTCCAAATCATGAAACTGTAAGTAGTGGGGCTGAGACTGAGGCTCGGTTTGGTTTTATACATTCTGTGCTCTTGTCACTGGGTTATGCCACCCTGTCTGCAGCTCGAAGAGCATACATCGTCCAGCAAACCTTTATTGTGTGCTTTCTAGGTGCCGGTATCATACACAGCTCTGTAATCTGTGTTCCTGCTGCATCTAAGCCATTAATAAGATGATGCTGGACTTCCCCGGCGGTCCAGTGGTTAAGACTTCGCAATCCTACTGCAGTGGGGCACGGGTTCGATCCCTGGCCGTCCCGATGCTTTGCAGCATGGCCAAAAAAAAAAAAAAAAGATGATGCTGCATAATCGGAATAAACTTTATCTTTTGGTCATTTTTATTTCATTAGAGACATAAATACAAGGACCTTTTTTTTTTTTTTTTTTGGTCTTTACTTTCCTGTGCAGGTGAGGAGTCTCATTTGGCTTCCCTCATGAAAGTGGTACTAACATACCCAACAAAGATGATCGTAAAATCTCCTGGGGAGGTACCTGGGAGAGTACCAATGTCATGTTTAGAGATGAGAAAATTAACACCAGAAACTTCAAGTAACTTTTCTAAGGCCACACAGCTAGCTAGATGCTGAGCCAGAACTGAAAACCAAAATGTCTGATTTACTTCTCCTAGAAAATAAATTTTAGTTTATTTCTCCTAGAAACTGAATCATTTTCAGCCAAGTGTAGTTTGACTGCTTCATATTAGTACTTCGTTTTCCAGGACAGTTTTTACAAAGCGGTAAGATAAAAAGGGACACCTTTAGGTTTTAGGTTATATATAAATATGTATATACCTGATAGAAGCATACAGGAAGATTAGCAATCAAGCCCATTAATCTGAGAAAAATGAGGAGCATCTCTGTTCTCACTTATATTTGTCCTTTCCAATCAAGACCATGTGAAGCTAGAAAAGAACCAGGAGCACAGCGTGACGGCCAAAGACAAAGAAAGAACAGCAGAGAAAGAAAACCGAGGGAAGAATGGAGTAGAGACGCGGTGCTGTTTCCAGCATCTCAGCACAGGGTCACACTTCCAGCTCTTCATCAGCTAAGAATGTTCTGCTCACATTGGGCCAGTTCACGCTACACAGGAAAGCCTGTAGCCATCCGCTCACAGCCCACCACTTCCTGTGGGAGCCAGCAGATCAGGCTCAGCCCTGCCATTCCCTTGACTGACATGCTTCCAAGCCCGAAGAAGGACCTCGCTGCTCACCCTAACCTTTGGTGGAAAAGGGTCCACTGTCACCTGCCGACAGTGATCAGGAAACGATTGTCCATTTTTCAGGTGTCTTTTTCCCACGTGTGTGTGTGTAGGAAAGCTCAACCTTCTTTGGGCTCACAGCACTCCAAGAACTCACCATTCACGCAAGTTAATTATTTACAGTTGTAATCGTAAGTGTCCTTTTTCTATGACAATGCAAGCAGCATTAGGTACAGGAAAAGGCCTTCTAACGGACTCGTTCCACCCCTCGGTTACCACAATATCTCTTCTGCAGGGTTCCAGAGCCTTGCACCTGCCCGCAGAGAGATGAGAGACACTTTGTTTCTTTACAGTCTCTCCTCCTAGGAGAGGAAGAGTTCCTTGCTGAGTCTGCCTGCTGAGATTCCCTCTTTGGATTTTCATTCTTAGCTCAACTTCTCATGAGGCCAAATGGCAAAGACAGATCAATAATATGGGCTCACTTAATTGGTTCGAAAACAGTGCTCAAAAATGTTTGCCCAGGGCTTCCCTGGTGGCGCAGTGGTTGAGAGTCCGCCTGCCGATGCAGGGGACACGGGTTCGTGCCCCGGTCCGGGAAGATCCCACGTGCCGCGGAGCGGCTGGGCCCCGTGAGCCATGGCCGCTGAGCCTGCGCGTCCGGAGCCTGTGCCCCGCAGCGGGAGAGGCCACAGCAGTGAGAGGTTCGCGTATAGCAAAAAAAAAAAAAAAAAAAAAAATGTTTGCCCACGATCATCTTCAAACTTCTTCCCAGTAGTCCTCTGCCCTACTCTCCCCTGTCCTGCGCCCCTCCCTCCTTAACCACCTGTATGCCACCGTCCCCAAGCAATTCTGTCACTCCAGCCTCCCACTTGGTGTTCCAGCAGGCGTGACATGGGAACCAGGAAGACGGTGTAGCTGGCTGACCTTGCTCAAACCCCCTGTCCCCAGAGCACTACTTTTCTGTCTTGCTCCTCCTTGAGGGTTTTCCCTGTGGGCTTCCGCCCCTCACCCCAGCCCGAATCTACTCATGTGAAAAACACTGCTCTAGCTGGAAGGTTCTTTAGGCCAAATGAGCCCTCAGAGTCTCTGGTCTCCTTGCACCTAAGGGCGCTCACCCTGGAGCCGATTCTAGGCTGGCACTATGAATATGGGAAACAAAATGGTAACTTCTCGCTCAGGAATTGAGCCCACTGCGATGAAATGACGTGCCCACCATCACACAGTTAGTGGAAAATGCAGTAACAAAAAGACTCACATCTGAGTTTCAACTCCGTTTTCTTTCCAGCATCCCAGTTTTGGTTGAGGCAAGCATCAGGGACCACTGGCGCAGGGTCAGCTGGGGAAATTTCCTGCTCAGAGGACTTGGTCCTTCGCTTTTTGATTATATTTCTTACTGAGTAGAAGGAAATATTTATTTTCATTAGGAAAGCTAAAGGAGTAGAAGACCCAGAAGTCCTGGGTGGGATTGTATAATTTATAGAGAACCCCGTGGAGGGCAGGGCACGGGAAAAGAGAATGATTGATGTGCCCAAAGGTTCAAGAAATGAAAGAAACCCAAAGATCTTCATAAATGTCAGATTCTCAGATATTCTAAAGACACTCTTGCTAAGTGTTTTCCACATTTTTAAACCCACGTTCTCACACAATGCTTTTTCAATGAAGCCTCCATGAATCTCTAAAATCCAAGAAGATTTTGAGTAATTTCACATGTTATATTTGGGATCATGAAAATATACACCCTTATAGATTTTTAGGTGTCCCCAGGGCAACTAGGTACTTCTCCTCCCCACATCCACTGATAATCCCTGTAGCCCAATCCTGCAGATGAAGAAAATGCCAAGAGATGACCTGCCTAAGATACTCTGGCTGGTTAGCTGCCTGCCCAAGATAAGAACATATGTTTCCTGTCTTCTAGTCAAGAACTTTATCCTCTATAATGTCCTGTGTCCCAAGAGTTCAAGTGTATCAGAAATGTGAGCTGTACTTAGAGTATTCAATTCTTCAAATTCTTTAAAGCGCTCAAAATATTTCCTTGGGGAAGAGTTATTCTAGGCATCTTCTGGGAAACAAGCACATGGTATATCCATTATCCAAATGGCTCTTTAGTCAGAGAAAGAAACGTTGTTGTTAGCTGCAGAGAATAGAGCCCCAGCCAAAGTCTCAATCTGCCTCTGAACAAAGGGGTGGGAGAGTGAATGAGAAGAAGAATTACAGAAAAGAAGACACCGGTGTCCACTTGAATTTGGCGTAGTGAAAATTGATGAACACATAGCCCAAAGCAGTATAAGCCCTCATTCCTAGACTTAAAATTGTAAGAAGAAAACTAATCAGCCAAGTGAAATGAGAATTATTAAATGCTTGGAAGTGCCTCAGGAACCTTTAGAAATTTAAGCAACACTCTATAATTAATACATATGGGATTTTTGTTTTAAAGAAAGGAAAAGTACAGCTGTACTGTGGACTCACAAAGGAAGATAGAGGATTTCATCTTGAAAGACAGAAAATGATCTCTCTCTGAGAATATGAAAGAAGGTGGATTCACACTGGAACATGCCTGAGAACTGCAAGGGACAGGAAACGACAGCAGCAGTCCCTGGAAGGAATGCGTGGGCAGAAGGATTATAGGAACTTTCAAGGCTTTTATAAAAGGATCGGAGAGAAAAGAAACATAGGAGACCCATTAGTAAATCAGAAGAAAGATGGATTTAATGATGCCCATGACATTATTGAGATCATGAACTGCATCATTAAATTCATCTTTTAAAAAGAAGAAAGAAAATATATCCCCAGGAGTCTTTTTGTGTGGAGAAGAGGGGCAGGGAGGGTAGAAATCTGAATCTTTTAAAAAATGGCCACTTGTAAACAAGCAAATTTTAAAACCAGACGAATTCAAATGCAAGCAAAGCTAATCAATGGCGTGAGAAGTTGAGAGAGGGATAACCTTGGAGAGGAGGGGTGGGAGGCTTCTGGGATACTGGTGATGTTCTATGTCTACACCTGTGTGAGATTCCGGGGGTGGGAAATTTTTTTATGGAAATTAATTGGGCTGGACTCTGTGACCCATGTACTTTTATGTATGTGTCATACAGTAATAAAAAGTAAAAATAGAAATGAAATAAAATGAGAGTTTTGAAAAAGGTAATTATTAAAATGATAGTGAAGTGACACCAGAATCCAAGGTGGGGTGGTAAGGTGACGGAATTATCAAGCAACACATAGATAGTTTCAAAAATCATTAGAGGGCTGAAATGTAATGGAATAGCAATCAATCAGGGTACAACCACATTTTACTTTGCAATCAATATATTCCTGTACAATTATATGAGTATGCATTTATGCATGTAATTTTGTGGTGGACATTTCTCATTAATAGGAATCTTATACCCCATTTGAAATTAAATCATCACTGTCTAATTTTTCTTATTTAAGAGAAAATCCAATTTCCATATATACAATTTGTTTAAATTGAAGTGTATCCTAATTGGCAGAAAGGAATGAAATCATATAGCCATATGTGACTTTTAAGAAAAAGACTAGTCAATTCAACCAGAAATAATTTGATTGCTAATTACGTGGCCAATTCAATACTAGTTATCACTGAGGATAAAAAAGAAGTAAAAGATTTTGTTTCTGTTAAGGACTAGTAATCTAGTTGGGGAGAGAAGACTAATAAATGTGAGTGGCACAGAAATGCTACATTGTTCATTCAATGCTGTCTCTAAGTGGTAATATGGATGTAATAGTATGAACACATGGTATCTTAGAGTATGATTTTGACTTTCTCTTTTCATAAAAAACGGTGAAATGAGAACTACTATATTGATTGAAATTTGTATAGACTATAAACTGAAAACTCATTTCATAGGAAATGAGTTGTTTTACTAATCCATAACATTCTGTGAAAGCTCTAGAACATTTAAAAAGGGGGAAGGGGAGGAAATAAGGAGATCTCTCAAGTTGAATGCCAGTACCACTGGAAATCAATTACCAACATGGTATGTGGGAAGACATTGGTCAAGTCCAAGTGCTAAAAGCAATGCTGAGGTCAGAGTGCACAACAAACTACATTAGAATTGGGAACATGACTTAGTAGGAAACGGCAAAACAAATAAGCAGAGTCTAGTCTCTGTCTACACAGTAGTAAAAACTCCCATGTTGAAAAGGAAAAAATAGTCTAGTAGAATGAGCAATAGCTCATCTGAATGTCCACATTTCAGCCTTGTTTCCAGCCACATCTGTGAATGAATCAGAAGTTTCCCTCAGTCGAGTTGACTTCTGGCTGAGTACAATAGGCTGAATAATTGTTCCCCCAAAATATCTCTGTCCTAATCCCAGGAGCCTGTGACTCTTACCTTATATGGCAAAAGGGACTTTGCAGATGTAATTAACATAAGGTTTTTTTTTTTTTACATCTTTATTGGAGTATAATTGCTTTACAATGGTGTGTTAGTTTCTGCTTTATAACAAAGTGAATCAGTTATACATATATTCCCATATCTCTTCCCTCTTGTGTCTCCCTCCCACCCTCCCTATCCCACCCCTCTAGGTGGTCACAAAGCACCGAGCTGATCTCCCTGTGCTATGCGGCTGCTTCCCACTAGCTATCTGCCTTACGTTTGGTAGTGTATATATGTCCATGCCACTCTCTCGCTTTGTCACAGCTTACCCTTCGCCCTCCCCGTGTCCTCAAGTCCATTCTTTATTTCTCCAAGATGCCTGTCATGTCAGGCACTGGATTGGAGCATAGCTTTTGCAGACTAACAGGTAGTTCACTGAGAAGCAGGGTCTCCTCTCAGGGTATTTCTTATGCCACTTTCTTGAGTTTTTTTCACTTTTTTTTTTTTTTGTGGCTTTAGAAATTCTAAGCTTGAATTTTAAATCCACGATGAAGCCCTTGGTATTATCAGCTCTGAATTATTGCAGGAAGCCAGTCCCTGAGCTAGTTTCCTGAAATTCATATCTATCAAGGCTATGGCCCACCTCCAGAATGCATGGGGACTGCGACCCAAACTCCAGGAAAAAAGAAACTAGCCACACGGCTAAAGAAAGATTGTTATAGCACACCTAAAACTAATATAATATTGTATGTCAACTGTATTTCAGTTAAAAAAAAAAGAAAGATTGTCACACTTGGAAAATCATAGATGATTAAGACATCAGCTCTAAAGTGTAAGTTTTAATGTGTTTCTATAGGGATTGTTTGACTCAAATTTCCTTTTAGTAAGTAATTTGTTCCCCGTCTCCACAGCAGCAAAAAAAAAAGGGGAAAAGGATACTTTTAAAGAAAGGGCTTATCCATTAACACATTTTTCTCCCTTACTGGATCATCAGCTCCTTGAGGATAGAGTCCATGAATTATTACTCTTTGGTTCCACAACTAGTTGAGTGCCTGCTCAACAGTAGCTGATGAGACTTTTGTTTTGTTTTTTTTTCCATAAAGGAGGGGAAGAAGGAAGAAGGAAGAAAGGAGAAAAAGAAACTCTTTTAAAAAATATTTTTCTTGAAATCATGAATTGGGGAACCAGAGTAGATTTCATCAGTCAGGAGCTACAAATTTAAAAAATTCATTTATAAAAATATTGGTTTACTTTTTCATTAGTATCAGCCTACCAAGTAAGCTTACTACTGAGCCTAGATTGGAGAACAAAAATTAGGTACAATGGTTTGGGTATTGAAAAGCGATAGAAAATGCTAACGTTGGTGAATGAAATTTCGAATGGAATTTGCAATGAATATTTTGGGTATTTTCACGCGAAATAACTACCTCCACGTTTTTTTGGTGACTTTTGTTGTAAAACTAAAAGCTAACTGTGTGCAGAACCTTAGGGAAGATTTCATACATTGTACAAGCATGAAAATATTGGCATAAGAAAGACACTTGTCAACTCTTCTAGAAACTTAAGTATAATGATAAAAAGTTAATACATTCAAAGAAAAAGGTTAGTGCTTAAATAGGAAGGGCTCAATATATATTTGTTGTTTGATCAAATCTTTAGTAATCATGGCCCTAAGAAGAGAAGCACTTTAATGTGGAGACAGGAAGTACTTGAGTTACTTGTGGGATTGATGCAAAAGCAAACGCTTACCAAATGTTGTAAGCTTTATTCAACTCTTCTAGGCTTATCATTTCTTTTTTAAAAAAAATTAATTAATCAATTTTTGGCTGCATTGGGTCTTAGTTGCTGCATGCGGGCTTTCTCTAGTTGCGGCGAGTGGGGGCTACTCTTCGTTGTGGTGCATGGGCTTCTCATTGCGGTGGCTTCTCTTGTTGCAGGGCACGGGCTCTAGGCACACGGGCTTCAGTAGTTGTGGCACATGGGCTCAGTAGTTGTGGCTTGTGGGCTCTAGAGAGCAAGCTCAGTAGTTGTGGCACACGGGCTTAGTTGCTCCATGGCATGTGGGATCTTCCCAGACCAGGGTTCGAACCCTGGCATGGGTTTTTAAACACTGCACCACCAGGGAAGCCCCTAGTCTTATTTCTTAAGTGTGTTAGAATTTGCAGTATCCAGGCATGGATGACAACCCATATTGACAAAGATGGTCTACATGGTTTGTGTATGATTTGTACAAGGCATGGCATTGGACTAGCCTTGTGCTGGACCCCACCAGGAAGGGGACCCTCCATGCTTCCACAGTGAAGGCATCTTCCCAGCACAGAAACAGTGGGAAGTCAGGAAACATGGATTCGAGTCCAACTATGACCTTGTGAAAGTGACTTATTATCCTCAGACATCAGTTTCCTCTTTTGGAACATGAGGGGGTTAAATTAGAGCACTGCCGAAGTCCCTTCCTTTTCTGAAATCCTATAACTTTACACTTGGCCTAGAGAACAGCGCTATCCATTCAAAAGGAATTTTGTCCTCTGTCAGGTTCTTCTGCCCTAAATATTTCAGGTCTTGACTTGTACACAATAGGGAGCAAGAGGCACCTCCTTTGGATCCTGCGGTTAAAAATATTTAGTTCTTCAGTGTTGGAAACATTTTCTTCAACTAAATATTGTAACCTCGACATAGCTGGATTTGTACTAAACTGTAAACACACACGATTGGCAAGACCTCGTGAAATAATTGACTTCCGGTGACCTTGGGGCTGGCAGCGGAGCAGCTCAGGTTTCTCATTATCATTCCGTGCCAGATAAGATAGTTTTCCTCCCGTTCAGCTGAGTTTCGGCCTTTGTTTGTGGGGAGGTGGGTAGTGAGAGCTTTAAAACGCTCAGCATCATATGTTGTGATGTGAATTTCAGCAGCCTATTTTGGGGAGCTATTTTTAATCTCTCAATACATGATTAATGTGACCACTTTCTGCTTATCACTCTTTGATTTAATTAACAACTGGTGTGATTACTCTTTCTGGTTGTGATACCAGACTATTAAGATTTTGAATCATGAATGCAGCCATGTTGGTTAAAAAGCCAACAAAACTGTTTTTGATGGGACAAGAGTGTCTCTGTGGGCTAGTGAGTTTTGTGAAGTCTGTTTGCAAGACCACGTAAGGGATTGATTGTAAAATAAGTTTAAGTGGTGCTGCCATTCAATTAGAAAGGACCATAACAAAAGTGAACTGTATTGCTCCATAAAAACCTCACGTTATATAGGCTTAATGAGCATTTCTATTGTGTAGAAAAAGACTTGGAAAGATTACTGTTCAGCCTAGGTTATTCTCTTTCTCTGTATTATTCCTTTTCATATCAATTATATAACTGAGGAAGAAAGATGCTGGCTGCATCTCTAATATTTGACTGCTCCCATAAAGGCTATTTTGTTCCTCCTAAATTAGAATCTGGTTAAATGGTGAGCAGTAACCTTGGGGATAGGATCTTGATTTACCAAAACCGATAAAAATGTGTTTCGAGATATCTGGGAACCACGTGGCAAAATAAGACCTTTTGATCAATCTTCAGGAAGTAGATATTAACCGGAACTTATCATCTTTTCTTACTCCTGCCCAATTTATTATTCTCATCACAAATTAAAAACAATACATCAACCAAAAATGTTCAATTCCCTTATTAGTTACCCAAACTAACCAAAAGTTTGAATTTCCAGTGAATCAAAGTTGCAGGACCTTGAAAGAGAAAATGGCTGAGAATAAATGAATGGAAAGCGCTTAGTACAAGGGCTGATACATTTTAGATGCTCAGTAAAAGTGATGACTATTATTAACAGCATAACATCTTGGACTTTGCCATTTGTCTTTTCGTTAATTTATTTCAGAGCAACCATACACCAGTCTTGTTTTCTGTCTTCTTCTTGCTGCTGAGGGATCTGGTACCTAAATTCACAGTAGCAAAATTCCTCTAGAATTAACACATCCCATAGAGTAAATTATTATGGGATTTAAACTGCATCTCTAAAAATTGTATTATTACATTTATAGATTAAAAATCAGTTTTGAAAGGGGGTTCAAAATGGAGTCATTTATGGAGTCAAGAGTATATACTTTTACTCCAAAAGACATCGGCTTGTGGATAATGTTGTTTATCTTATAAAAGAAACCGTGTACTAATAAAAAATCAGGAACCTTCAGGAAGCTACTTGGAAGTTGATAATTTGAGCTTTGAGGGAATTTTAATCCAGACTCTATAATAAACTTGATTTGATAGCTTAGGAAACTTAGTCATCTGCCTTAATTTCTTCATCTATAAAATGAGAATTATAACAGAGGATTCATATTTTATAAAATTATGGTAGAAGTGTACATTCCTAGAAGAATTACCCTGAAATAAGGTACATTCCCTTCTTAGCATAATGGTGTAAAGTCACTTCTGACCAGGAAGATGGGTGAGGTGGATTGTCCTGATGCATGTATTTCTGTGATTTTGTGATTCTATGACTGCCCCAGATGGGGTAATGCCACTAGTTCTGAGTAGCTGAAGTGGAGGTGGCATAAAGAGAAGGAATCATGGTTATGGGAGAAAAATAATCTGAGCCTCCACTTTACCTTCCCAGCTGATAAAATTTGCTTCTATTCAAAGTTGAAAGAGTACGTATTTCAAAAACATTTACTGGCTGATTATAGAGCTGTAACAGTAATGATGCCTAATCAAATTGGATAAATGTTGCCGGGTACATAGAAGGCCCTCAGTCAATGTTTGTAAAATTAAACCTGAATATAAATGATTGCAAGGCATTTTGGAAATTAAAAATTCCTTGAAATAGTAGATATCAAAAATATGAGCCAACTATTATTCAGAAAAAAATAAAGATCAAAGATGAAATGATTAGATTCCTAATCAATGATTCATCTCATAGGGATTTTCTGAGAAATGTTTGATGAATATAAAGACTTTGGATTTTTAAATGATCTTCTGAATGCATTTTTAGCTTGTTTTATGAGTTTGCACATTTCAGCTCTTTATCATCATATATTTATCGGATGACTACCAGATGTCAGATACTATTCTAAGCCCTGGGGAAGCAGGAGTGAACAAACAGGAGAAAAATCATACCTTCATGAAACTTCCTTTAGAGCAGGGGAAACAAACAAATATGAAAAAGACATAGCATCTCAAATGTAATGTTATATGGAGACAAGCAAAACAGGGAAGGAGCGGGGAGAAGAACGCTTGGAGGAATGTGTTTTCGTTATAAACAGAGTGGTCAGGAAAGCCTTGCTGAGAAGATGCTTCTGAGCAAAGATGTGATTCTGGAGGCAGGTAGTGAGCCCTGAGGGATCCTGGGGGACCGGCATCCCAGGTAGAGCAAGGAGCACCACCTGTGGAGGCGCCATGCCCTGGCTGTTTGAGGATAACAGGAGGTCACCGTGGCTAGAGTGGAGTGAGCGAGGGTGACAGTCAAGGCACTTAGATATCGGGGGTGGGAGCGTGCGTGGTGACGTGGAATCAGATCACACAGAGCCTTTCGGTCAATATTAGAATTTATGCTTTGAGTCTGAGATGGTTGACCATTCACGTTATAGACATAACATAAAATTTATCATTTTCACCTTTTTTAAGTATACAGTGCAGTGGCATTAAGTACATTCACATGGCTGGGCAACTATCACCATCATCCATCTCCAGAACTTTTTCATCTTGT
Source organism: Monodon monoceros (assembly GCF_005190385.1). NCBI lineage: Eukaryota > Metazoa > Chordata > Mammalia > Artiodactyla > Monodontidae > Monodon > Monodon monoceros. The sequence goes on along the minus strand of NW_021703785.1, from coordinate 60,799,329 downwards.
CCCACTGAAACTCTATACCTGTTCAACAATAATTCCCTTTTCCCTCCTACTCCCAGCTTCTGGCAACCACAATTCTACTTTCCTTGTCTAAGAATTTGCCTGTTCCACATACCTCACTCATATAAGTGGAATCATACTACATCTGTCCTTTTGTGAGCGGCTTATTTCATCCACAGATGGACACTCAGATTGCTTCAACCTTCTGGTTATTGTGAATAACACTGTTATGAACATTGATGTGCAAGGATCTCTTTGGATCCTTACTTTCAATTCTTTTGGGTCTATACTCAGAAGTGGAATCATTCAAGGCTTTTGACTAGAGGGGTGGCAGGTTTCTCTGTATTACTCTGGCTCTTATGAAAAGAATAGGCTGTGAAGAGATCAGGGTGAATAGAGGTGACCTGTTAAGAAGATATTTTTTATTGGATCTTGAATATCTTTTGAAGGAAGAGCCCACAAGATTTTCTGGCAGATAGGCTTCTGGGAGTGAGAAATAGAGAGGGGGCTGCCCGGGGGCTTCCCTGGTGGCGCAGTGGTTAAGAATCCGCCTGCCAGTGCAGGGAGCACGGGTTCAATGCCTGGTCGGGAAGATCCCACATGCCGCGGAGCAACTAAGCCCGTGCGCCACAACTCTAGAACCTGTGCTCTAGAGCCCGTGAGCCACAGCTACTGAAGCCCATGCGCCTAGAGCCCGCGCTCCGCAACAAGAGAAGCCACCGCAATGAGAAGCCCATGCACCGCAACGAAGAGTAGCCCCCACTCGCCCGCCGCAACTAGAGAAAGCCCGCGCACACCAGCGAAGACCCAATGCAGCCAAAAATAAATAAAGTAAAATAAATTAATTTTTAAAAAAAGAAATAGAGAGGAATCAAGGACGACTCCAAGAATTTTTCCTGTTATAATACTAAAACTGTTCATCATTTGTCATTTTGAAATAAAAAATTGACTGATGAAAGTTTCTAAATGGACATATTTCTGCACATTTCAAAGGCCTACTACATATTTGCAGGGAAGATTCAGGTAGGTACAAAGAAGTCTATGCATTGATGTGGCTCTCCAAAGGCATATACTTGGTGATAGATATATCATCATATATCATATACCACCAAATATATATATATATGTGTATATATATATATGTATGTGTGTATATATATATATATATATATATATATATATATATATATATATATATAGTAGGGCCCGTTGAGGCTTTCTGAGACCTTACAGGAAGCAAGAGATAAATGCTATGTGCAAATATGACAAAGCCTCAGAAGTCATGACCCAACATTGTTTGAATGCCTAGGAATCTGACACAAGTTTGGTTTATTTTTGAGCAAATATATTAGAGCTAAAATCTAAATGTTTATTTTCAATAAAAACTTTCATATTTACTGTTAACAATATTATTATAACAATATATAATAATATTATAAAAATAATAATAGGCTATCTCTGAGTTTTAGAATTGTTAGCAAGGCTGGGGAGGCAGACTTAAGGACTGGCATAGGGCACCTCCAGGAGTTTATGTGGCTGGAATTACCAGTCCTAGTAAAGGAAAAGTTGAGCTTTGCTGACAGCCACTGCAGCCATGACCATGGGCACTGTTGCCTCCACCACCATGACTGTGTCCCACGTGAGATGAACTAACTCTACCTGGTCACCATCTTAGTATCACATGCAGGATTCAGTCTCCAATTGGCACAGCCAATGGGCTGATCCTGGGTCACATTGCCTGTGCCCTTGGAGCAGGCAGAGGAAAGATCTAGCTGATCCAACACACAAAGGGGATTTCCACCCCACAGGAATGGGGATTGGATGTGGGACAGCAAACCCCTCTCCTGATAAGAAATGTTACCATAGATTTCTCACAGCTACCTCAAACACAAGACACTTAAAGCAGGACACTGTCTGTTACCCAGGCAACTTGTGCCTGAAAACATCTACCTCATGTATTCAGGCTAAGGAATCTTGCTTCACAAGGCTTTATTTTAATAGTTGTTTGGTTTTATTCAGTAATTGCATTGGTCAGATTGTTAAATTTTGATCACTTCTTTCTTTTCTTTTCCAGTCCTGGCACACAGGTTTTGTTAGGAAGTGATTAATGAAGGAATGGTTTAGGGACTCAAGGCAACACAAAGCGAGTCTCAAGGTAGAGTTTTATTGATCCAGGGCAAAATAATCTTGACTTGAATTCTTACTCTTTTATGTGATTTTCATGACGGTTTCTCCCTTGTAATTTTCAATGAGCTTCAGTTACCAAGCAATGCTTTTTCAACCCCTGAAACACGCATGACAGAGAGCAGAACCTGGTGATTCAGGGCTTACCTTCTATTAGAAAAGGAATGATTATGCATAAATCTCACGATTAATATCTAAACCAAAATTGGTGTCTTTAGATCTGACTTGACTGACAGATATTATTGTTTTGCTTAATGCCTTTTGGTTTGTATGTTGGGTAATAGAAAACAGAAAGTGTACTTGGTAAGCCCTTAGGAAGAAATTAGAGAAAAAACATGGACTTAGAATAAGGAGTCCATGGAAAGGGTTGAAGAGTAGAGAGCACTGGGAACAGTACCTTTTAACATTGTCTGAGTTTGTGCTGATTTGGAAATCTTTTATATAAAGCTGAGACTGGTCCCCTTCTTTTTCAGTTCTTCCACAGTGCTATAAATTGTTTAAAGAGGCCATTCCAGCAGAAATCAGCATATAACAATTGATTACTCCTCTCTCTTTCTTTTTCTCTCAACATTATTGAGGGCCTTGTCTCTTTTGATTCTTGTCAGGCATGGTATTTTAGAGTGCATGCGGTATATCATTGAGCATTGTAACCTCAAGGAAAATATTTTTGGTTTGGATATGTAGCATGGTATTATTCCTTAAGGCAGAGCTTTAAAGAACTTTCATACAAGGGTCTACAACAATTGTATTTTTTATAATATTTTCCCTTGCATTGTCATTTTAAGTATTTGTCATTTTATAGTACATGTGTAAAGTTAAGATAGATTTTAAACATCTAAGCCTTGTATAAAATAATGATTCATTTACCTGGGTTGTATTGACTAAATATTGACAATAAATCTATTTTATACTGACTGAAATTTGTTAATCTAGCTCTGTAACATCTTGGAGCATAATTAAAATGAATACTCTCCCCATTTAAAAAAAAAAAGAAAAGGAGAGCGTACAGAGGCAAAGCTTTCCCTGGTCTTTTTTTTCTTAATTTATTTTTGACTGTGTTGAGTCTTTGTTGCTGCGCGCGGGCTTTCTCTAGTTGCCGCGATCGGGAGCTATTCTTCGTTGTGCTGCGTGGGCTTCTCATTGTGGTGGCTTCTCTTGTTGCAGAGCATGGGCTCTAGACGTGCAGGCTTCAGTAGTTGTGGCTTACGGGCTTCAGTAGTTGTGGCTTGTGGGCTCTAGAGCGCAGGCTCAGTAGTTGTGGTGCACGGGTTTATTTGCTCCGCGGCATGTGCAATCTTCCCGGACCAGGGCTCGAACCCGTGTCCTCTGCATTGGCAGGTGGATTCTTAACCACTGCACCACGAGGGAAGCCCTCCTTAGTCTTTTACTCTTTCACTGTGAAGCAGATCTCAACACCCTCAACACTTAGAATAATCACCATCTTTGGAAAGTATATTTAATTCAAATATTTAAACATTTTCATGTGTTGTTGAGGAAACCATCCCAATACATGAAGCCTGATTTGTACCTGTGGAAGTCTACAGATGAAGAGGAGGTGAAGGTGTGTCCTTGTTCGAAAAGACATATTTTCCTTTGCTTTTGTTGGTGAAACTCAGCATGTCCCCTGCATTCACGAAACTATAAAGGAGATAATGTGATGTTATTTGAACATGTATAAATATCCACAGAGGATAATAGACGCCTTTGCTACCTTTAAGCCCATGTGTTACATGAATTTTCAGTGTCTGGCAGTTATCACAGATGCACTTTATGGTTTTTAAACTTAGGATCTGATTATATACTCGCTGGGCTCTTCACTGAAGTACCTATTTGAAAAAGGAAACCACCCACCATATTTAAAATTAGAATCTACCCCTACCACCTAAGCATTCCTAATCCCCTGACCCAGCTCTGCCTTTCTTTTTATTTCCTATAGCAACTTGTAGCCTTCTAAAATACGGTATGATCTGGGCTTCCCTGGTGGCGCAGTGGTTGAGAGTTCGCCTGCCGATGCAGGGGACGCGGGTTCGTGTCCCGGTCCGGGAGGATCTCGCATGACGTGGAGCGGCTGGGCCCGTGAGCCATGGCCGCTGAGCCTGCGTGTCTGGAGCCTGTGCTCCGCGGCGGGAGTAGGCCACAATAGTGAGAGGCCCGCGTACCGCAAAAAAAAAAAAAAAAAATTAAAAAATAAAATACTATATGATCTAATCTTATGTGTTATTTATTGTCTATTTTCTATCTCCTTCTGTTAAAGAGTAAGCTTTGTGAGGACAGGAGTCTTTATCTGTTTGATTCATTTATGTCCTAAGAGCTCCAAACATTACTTTGCACGTTCTAGGCATGTAATTAACATCTGTTGAATGAATGAACAAACAGCATCCAGGTGGCATTGAGTCCTGCTGTCATGCCTGAGACCTATGTCTCTGATGTGTCTCCTATTGTGCTCAATTTCTGGTCTGTGGTCCCTTCCCCCACAAAAATCTGCTTTTCCAAGGGATCTAAAACCAGCTCATAGCAAGCCTTCAAAGACTCCTCACAGGTTAATGCCCTCCTCTTTCCTGCAGTAATTGCATTTTAACAAGGATCACAGTATCAAGGTACAGTAATACAATTTTTCGGAGACTTTATTTTTTTCAGAGCAGTTTTAGGTTCACAGCAAACTTGAGAGGAAGCTACAGAGATTTCCCATAGGTCTCCTCTGCCCACACATGCATAGCCTCCCTCATTATCAACATCCTTCTTCAGAGGGGTACATTTGTTACAACTGATGAACCTACATGGACACATCATAATCACCCAAAGTCCATAGTTTACATTAGTGTTCACTCTTGGTGGTGTATGTTCTATGGGTCTGGACAAATGTATAATAACATGCATCCGTCATTGTGGTGTCATATAGAATAGTTTCACTGTCATAAAAATCGTCTGTGCTCTACCTGTCCACTCCCCACTTTCCACAACCCCTGGCAATTACTAATCTTTTACCTGCATCCATAGTTTTACCTTTCCCAGAACGTCGGGTCCGTTGGAATCATACAGTATGTAGCCTTTTCAGATTGGCTTCTTTTATTTAGCAGTATGCATTTATCATTCTTGCATGTCTTTTCATGGCTTGATAGCTCATTTCTTTTTAGCGCTGAATGATATTCCACTGCCTGGATGTACCACAGTTTATTTATTCATTCACCTACTGAAAAGCATGTTGATTGCTTCTAAATTTTGGCGACTATGAATAAAGCTGCTATAAACATCTACATGCAGGTTTTGTGTGGACATAAGTTTTCAACTTCTTTGGGTAAATACCAAGGAGCACAAGTGCTGGATCATATGGTAAGAGTATATTTAGTTTTATGGGAAACTGCCAACCTCGCTCCCAAAGTGGCTGCACCACTTTGAATTCCCACTAGCAATGTACGAGAGTCCCTGTTCCTTACATCTTCACCAGCATTTAGTGTTTTAGGAATACAATTTTAATTGCAAAATTTCCACCACTTTTTTTTTTTTTTTTTTTTTTTTTTTTTGGTGCGCGGGCCTCTCACTGTTGTGGCCTCTCCTGTTGCGGAGCACAGGCTCTGGACGCGCAGGCTCAGCGGCCATGGCTCACGGGCCCAGCCACTCCGTGGCATGTGGGATCTTCCCAGACCGGGGCATGAACCCGTGTCCCCTGCATCGGCAGGTGGACTCTCAACCACTGCGCCACCAGGGAATCCCTCCACCACTTTTTGTGTGTGTGTGTGTGTGTGTGTGTGTGTGTGTGTGTGTGTGTGTGTGTGCATGGCTTATATAGTCTAGCAGGGGTAACTTTGGTTTGAAGAGAATTAGACTCAATCTCTTGGATCATTACATGAGATTCCTAATGTATGCATTTGTTGTGAAGGGATATTTGTCCAAAGAGAGTTGTGGCCTCTTTTTCAAGATTTTACTGAAAACTATGTGTTCCATAGAAAACAAAATAAGCATAAATCATAGTCTAATCACGTGGTGCTTGGTATTTTCCTCAACTGCTCTAGAAGACCTGAACTCACCATCTTAATGTGAATTGCTTTTATTTTACTTTCTTTCTTTTTAAAATCTATAAATCATCGCCATCATCATTGTCATGGTCATCCTCACCATCACCAACATCATCACCATCTCATCAGCATCACCGGTCATCGCCATCGCTGTCACCATCCTCATCATCCCAAGAAGTCTGATATTACATTATTTAAAATTTCTTAACCAAATACAGTAGAACCTCGCTTATCTGAAGGTCATAACCAGAAACCACAACTCTGGAATTGAGTCAATAAATGGTCTCTAGCTGTTTTGAATCACCTAATTAAAAGTATCTTTTCAAGATCTCCCTTCCTTTCTTCTTGCCAGCTTTTACTATCCTGCTGGCTCTTGGCCTGCAGTGGAGGTCCTCTGGGGCAACCTGGTTTCTTGCAGCCATTTGGCCTTGGCTGCTGAAGGGGAATTAGGAAGAATGTGGTTGGGCCCGAGCTGGGGAGGAAAGCAGAGTCTGAGGGAAACACGATATGACTACGCTATTGTTTTCTAGGCTAATCTCATTGTAAATTAAAGAAAAGAAAGTTTAGTCATTTGAGATGCCTATTCTAACTTTACACTTGATTTATTGTTTGAGTGGTCATTAGAAGTTAAATTAAAAAAATTTTTCTGCTGATTTTAGAGGCATTTCTCCTTTGGCTTTTATCCCTGTATTTGGCCTGTTTTCCGTTTCTTTCTCTTTTTTTCTTTTGTTTTTGGCCACGCCACATGGCATGTGGGATCTTAGTTCCCCAACCGGGGATCAAACCCTCCCCCACTGCAGTGGAAGCATGGAGCCTTAACCACTGGACTGCCCTGGAAGTCCCCTTCTTTCTTTTAAATCTCTAGAAGCTTTTAGATTATTTTCTTCATCATTAGTGGGCTGAAATTTCTAATTAGTGAGTCCTTATGTAGGTCTCTTTTTGAAACAAAGTTTTTTTGGCTATACGTTTGAAGAGCCCTCTCAAAACGAGGGTCCTGAATCCTTCAGTCTGAGAAACTTTTCGTGCATAATTTCTTCTTGGCTAATTTTTTTGCGGTACGCAGGCCTCTCACCGTTGTGGCCTCTCCCGTTGCGGAGCACAGGCTCCGGACGCGCAGGCTCAGCGGCCATGGCTCACGGGCCCAGCCGCTCCGCGGCATGTGGGATCTTCCCAGACCGGGGCACGAATCCGTGTCCCCTGCATCGGCAGGCGGACTCTCAACCACTGCGCCACCAGGGAAGCCCTGTTTGTAGATTTTTTGATGATGGCCATTCTGACTAGTGTGAGGTGAAACCTCATTGTAGTTTTGATTTGCATTTCTCTAATAATTAGTGATGTTGGGCACCCTTTCATGTGTTTGTTGGCAGTCTATATATCTTCTTTGGAGAAATGTCTATTTAGGTCTTCTGCCCATTTTTGGATTGGGTTGTTTGTTTGTTTGATATTGAGCTGCATGAGCTGCTTGTATATTTTGAAGATTAATCCTTTGTCAGTTGCTTCATTTGCAAATATTTTCTCCCATTTTGAGGGTTGTCTTTTTGTCTTGTTTATGGTTTCCTTTGCTGTGAAAAAGCTTTGAAGTTTCATTAGGTCCCATTTGTTTATTTTTGTTTTTATTTCCATTTCTCTAGGAGGTGGGTCAAAAAGGATCTTGCTGTGATTTATGTCATGGAGTGTTCTGCCTATGTTTTCCTCTAAGAGTTTTATAGTGTCTGGCCTTACATTTAGGTCTTTAATCCATTTTGAGTTTATTTTTGTGTATGGTGTTAGGGAGTGATCTAATTTCATTCTTTTACGTGTAGCTGTCCAGTTTTCCCAGCACCACTTATTGAAGAGGCTGTTTTTTCTCCATTGTACGTTCTTGGGCAGGCAGATTCTTAACCACTGCACCACCAGGGAAGTCCCTGCCTCTAATTTGTATTTGTGTAATACAAATTTATTTAGCTTTATTTAGTTCAAGTGATCAGCTCCTTGATCATTTGGAAGCTGATTTTGCTTTAAGTTACATAGTATCTCAATTTTGGATGAAAAAAGACAAATTTTGGAGGTTGACTGGAAACTTACTTCGGTTGGTAAGTTAAGAGCATCATTCGTCACCACTGGCTCCTTCTCCAGTGCTCTCTAGCTCAGTAGCTGATATCACTAGTGTCTCAGGGTACTAGTTTCCTGGGCTGCCTTAACAAATATTACAAACTGAGTGATTTCAACAGCAGAAATTTATTGTCTCACAGTTCTAGAGATTAAAAGTTTGAGATCGAGGTGTCAGTAGTATTGGTGCCTTATGAGGGCTGTGAGGGAGGATCTGTCCCATGCCTCTCCCCTAGCTTCTGGTGCTTTGCTGTGAATTTTTGGCCTTCCTTGGTGTACAGAACATCACCTTGATCTCTGCCTTATCTTCACATGGTGTTCTTCTCATGTGCGTGTCTGTCTCCAAATTTCCCCTTTTTATAAGGACACCAGTCATATTGGATTAGAGCCCGTGTTAATGAACTTGTTTTAACTAGAGAATCTCTGTAAAGACCCTATCTCCAAATAAAGTCACATTCTGAGGAACTAGGGGTTAGGACTTCAACATATGAATTTGGTGGGGTCACAATTCAACCCACAATACTCAGGAACCTAGATGTCATTTCTGGAACCTCATTCCCTTCCCTCTCTGCATCCAGTCCATGGCTGACTCCAACTGTTCAGCCAGTTCTACCTTAACCACTTTGGGTCTAGCTATTTCTTTCTATCCTTAAGCCAACACTATCATTCTTTCTCTTGGACTATGGTAGTAATTTCCTCACTAGTCTTCTGCTTCCACTCTACTCTCTCCTAAACTATTTTCCAAACACTAGCCAGAGAGCTTCCAAAAGTACATATTTGATTATATCTCTCCTCCTCTTACAGCATTTTATGGCTTCCCACTGCCTAGAGATAAACGTAGAACTCCTTCATGTGGCTTACATGCAATTTGGCTCTAGCCCTGTCTCTCCTATTTTATTCTCCCAGTGCTCTGAGCTGGGGCCAAACAGGAACTTCTTTCAGTTCCTTGATCGCACCATGCTCTTGCCTCTACGATTTGGACATGCTGTTCCCAGTCTGGAACACTCCTCAACCCCAACTTCCCAGACACTGAGTCATGCTTTAAGCCTCAACTTTAACGTCGACTAGTTTCAGGAAGTCTAGCTCTCTGTAACAGGCTGGATTGTGGCCCTCAAAAAGATATGTCCATGTCTTCATCCCTGGAACCTGTCATTATGACCTTGTCTCAAAGGAAGGTCTTTGTAAATGTAATTAAAATTCATGGCTGTATCCCCAATGTGTAGCCCAGTGCCTGTGGCACATCATAGGTGCTAATAGTCAATATTAACAATGTTAATAAAAATAACTTTTCTTGAATAAATAAATGAATGACTTAGCCCATGCTGCAATCTAGGCACTATTCAAATAGTACAGATTGGGAAAAATATCAGAGGTCTGGCACCCGTGAACCCTCCATAGATCTGACCTTCCTAGTATCTTAAGAAACTTTCAGTCTCCCTAGCAGACAAAATGCTCACATCTGGCCAGATACTTTATAAGCCCCCAAATAACACCACTCCCCAAAATGAAAATAAATACAATTTAACTTGATTTTTACAAATATTTTAAGGGATTCTCTTATCAAGACATTTGTCAAAATGTAATTTTTATGGAACGCCACATTAGTTATTTAAAGCTGTTCTTAAAGGAGTGACCTGGTTCTTAACCTAGAAAATTCCATAGTTTAAATGAGAGAAAAGGAGAACCCCAGTTTTCTTCTTATATGCAAAAAATTCGAAATATATGAGAAGATATATATTATTAAAGACTAAAAGAAAACTAACAATGACAGGAAGGCATAATAATAAGCAAATTCACAAGTTCCATGTTTGTTTACATTCCATTCTTAGAGCTCAACGTCATAACCAGTGGTACTTCCTTGAATGTCCAACTGCTTTTCCTTTCAGAAATGGCTCCTTCCCAAATTCCTGGTGAGCAATAAATCCCATGACCCCACCTCTTCTGCCTTGGGAGGGGCTGATGAGAGTATCCCTTATTCCTGGATATCACGATTTTTTTCAACGGTGGGCATGAATTTCAATTCAGATCAGTCAGACTGATTTTCAGGAATTGCTGTGGATTTCATGAGAAAGAGGTGATTTTATTATTTTCTTTCTCTTCTGAGATTGCTCGTTCTAAAGGCAATGCAATCTAAGCTTCTCATGGCCATCATACCCAGCATGTGGTGACAGCCTGCCTGAAAAGGAAGCCAACAAAGAGGAAAGCAAAGGCAAAAAACGGAAGAGAGAGACAGAATCTTGCTGAAGTTGTTTCAGCGTTGAGACCCAGGAGTGCTTGGGACTCATTTTACCCTTAGGTTATTCCTATTGTGATACAAGATAAGAAGGGGTCTGGGTGATGTGATACGGAGAGGAGGGATGGAGGGGAATGTGACAGATGTTCTTAAAAAAACCAATGCTCCCACTTCCATGGGGTAGAGTTGTCACTGGGCAGTGACTGTCCATTAGGGACTACATTTCTCAGCTCCCTGGCAGCTGGATAAGGACATGTGACGTTGTTTTTGCAAATGGAATGAGGGTGGGAATGAAGTTTGCCCCTTTATTTGTTTATTTTCTGTGAATAGACTTAATCATTTTCAAAATTCCATGTGAATCATCCTGTTAATATTGTAAAACTAAGCAACTTTTTCCAGCTGTATTGAGATGTAATTGACATAGAACATTGTGTAAGTTTAATGTAGCATGTCTCCTTAGACCCCAGGAGGTTCAGACCTGGGTGTGCTTCCTCTACCCTCTCTTGCCCTCTTTTGTGGTCTCCAGGGCATTTTTACTTCAGATCAATAGAAAAGGGAATACATTCCTGAAAATTAGTCTATAAAAAGATGCACAGGAATTTAAGACTGAACTAGTAAGAAAGAGGCATTTAAAGAATATCTCAGTGCTGAAATGTTCTGTGCCCTTTTTGAGCTAAAAGAAATAATCCAATCTGATTAATGGTGATGACAGTTAAATGACCTACCAAACCATGTCCCTATTACGTGAATACCAAGCATCAAAACCTTACTCTCCTGGTCTGGAAGCTCTCTCCCTCACTGGAAAAGCATTTGGTTTTCGTCATTTCTCAAGCCCTCAGTTTCGTCATACAGATCATTGTTTCCTTCCCTCCCTACTGCCCAGATTCCATCATCTCGTTGCCTCACTGGAGCTCTTGCAGCCACCAGCCTGCCACTCACTGGGGGACGTTTCAGCCCCGACTTTGTGTTGGAGCCAAAGAGTGAAATTGTCAGGGCTTTGTAGTTGACAGGCTTTCCTGTCTGTTAAAACTTAGTCCCATTATTTTGCTAACAAAGCCTCCTCTGTTTGGCCTATGCTGTTCTACTATTTTTAGCCTTTCTTCCCGGTGTGTGCACGTTTGAAATTTAAGCTGAAATGGGACGTGGATTCTTTAACTGTATCTAGGAGGCTCAGTGGATATTTGAACTTTCAAGTAAGAATTAACCAGTTAGCCACAAAAAGAGAGGAAATGTTTCGATTGTTTTAAGATAACAGTAATCCTATTGTTTTGATTTGGAAACTTTAGGTTTGAAGAAACCTTCCAGAGACTTTGAAGATGTGTCCGGACTCCGCCACAGGCTAACTTGCACTGTAAATGCCAGACTCCTGGGATAGTTGTTTAGCTTTATGAAGCAGCAGACTATAGGTCCCCTGGAGCCAGAAGAGCTTTTCCCTTTTATTTTATCCATGTGATCACCTATTGCAGAAGCATCCCTGGCCGTCATGAATGTTGCATGCTTGAGAAATGTGCTTTCTTCTTCACTGAGTCAGTCATTGGTAATTGGGTTATTATTAAAAGACAGGTAGTCAGCCGGAGCACCACTGCTTGACGCCGATATTCTTTCCCTGGGATCTTTGGATAAGTGACTGTCCATTTTGATTGTCTTGTCCCTGTAGACATACCTTGAACTACTTTGGATTAGCAGTGGGATGAGTGAGGAGTGGTGGATGGTGTTGGTTTGGAAAACAACAGATTGAAAAGCCAGAAGTCAGGAATTCTTTGGTGGTCCAGTGGTTAGGACTCAGTGCTCTCACTGTTGGGGCCCTGGGTTCAATCCCTGGTCAGGGAACGAAGATCCCGCAAGCTGCAGGGCGCTGGGGGAAGCAGGGGGGAAGAAAAGGCAGAAGTGTCGTGAAGAAAGACATGAGAATGAGAGAGAGAGGAAGGGAAAGTGAAGGGGAGGAGTGGGGAGGGGAGATCAGTCCAAAGGTCAACCAGCTGGGATGATTTCATAATATTGTAGGAATAGAAATGTTGGCTGAAGGAGTTGGAGGCCTGCCTGTATGAAAACTATGGCCAAGCACGTTTGGATCATCCATGCATTTATTATTATAGACAATAAACATGTAATTGAGTTGCCCACTATGTGCCAAACTTCAGATCGGGAGCCACATCTTCTGAAAGAAGGCCATTATTTTACCTCGGTATTTTGCGAGTGTTTCATGATAATTTTCATGAGTGCTGACACTAATGTGCACATTTTGCAGATGAGGAAATGTGAACCGCTGAGAGGTTAAGTGATTTGCCTAAGGTCACAAAACAAATGACTGGCTGCGCAGTGATTAGAAGATAGAGACTTTTAAATTTCAAATGGACTGCCTCTGGCTAGATAGCAACTAAGGTTTAATGGATCTAACATGATTTTTTAAAAAACAATTTTCTTCTAAGAGACAGAAGACTGGGTTTATCGGCAAATACAAAGCTCACAATGCTTGCCCTTTTCCGGGACCATTCCCTTGTGGTGTGAAGCCAAAAACATTGAATGCTAATTACTCATTTGATCATTTTAAAAAACTTATTATCAGATGATGTCCTTGGTGGAGAAAAGGCTTTTTGATTTTTTAATATGCTTTTGCAAATCGGGGCGAGAGCAATGATACTGTAGCATCTGGGCTTTCTTCACAAACATCAGCCATTTGTGACTGTCATCTTGTCTCCTAGACTAAAATTACTCATAAAATTGGACTCCAGAGAGTAACATACCAGAGAATGGAGCTACAGGAATCCCAGCTAATATGAGAAAGAGGAGAATCACAAATCAAGGAATGATAATCTTAAGGTTATTAATAATTATTAATATTATTAATTATAATATTATAATTATTAATAATATAATAATATGTATTGTATATAATAATATATATAATATATATAATATACACGACACATATATAATATAATATATAATATAATTATATTAATAATATAATTATTAATTATAATATTATAATTATTAATTATAATATTAATAATTCAAATAATTTGAACTCTTGAAGTGTAGGAAGTGCCTCGGTCCAATTATACTTCACCCAGAGATAAGCCAATAGATGTATAAAGAAGTGAGAAGGGATTGAGTGAAAGGGTGAAGGTTTGCAAATTGTCTGAGATCCATCAAGTCCAGCCTGATGTTGGTCGTTGGATAAAGAATTTGAATCCTCTCAGCCTTGCTGAGAATTATCCTGCCTGTTTTAAACTTCAAGGATAATGGCTATCTTGTCCTGCTTGATGACTAGCGATGGAAGCCGGTCTTTCTTGGTGGCTGTTCGGTGGCACTTCCCTTGACTTATACACCCTGTAAGAGGGACAGAACCTGACATCCTGTTTGTTGTCACAAACAGCTATAAATTGTAAATCAGGTGACAGCCATACTCGTCTATTTAAAGGATATCCTCCTTTTTTTTTCTAAACAACTTTTTCTGCCTATTGTCCTGGCTTTACAATCTTTGGAAGCAACTGTTTGAAGCATGAGGGTTTTCCTCAGTAAATGCATGGCAGACCTCATGGCAAATGCCACATTACTCCTTAACCAGAAGGTACTGAATTGCAGACGGTAGGTGGCAGTGAGAAATTGTTTCAAGTCAGACAGGAGTTTGACAATTACCTTCTCATGAACTCAAAGTTGCCTATTCCTTATTTTGGAAATAGAGAATTCACATTCAATAGTCAAGGGGCTATGAATGGCTTCTAGGGTCCGGAAACCTAACTTCCTCTCTGCTTTTTTCTGAGACAGAGGTCCACTGCTTTTAACAAATTATTTTTTAGAGTCTAGGACCCCACTGTATTATTGCATACCTGCTTAATTGTGCATTTTGGATTTTCTTTAGCCAAGTGTGATATATGATTCGACAAGGGGACCAGAATGGGAGTGCCAGCCCAGTCTTTATGTCTGCTTGAATCTAACCATTTTTAGATAAATATAACCAATGTAAAAATTTCCCATGCTGATGGAAAGAAGAGGTGTAAACAATACACAGAAAGGTGGCTGAAAAGGTGAAATTGGCTCTGGTATCCCATGGGAAGTTCACATTCAATGAGACATACAGCCATAAACTTATATTGTGTCTTACTGTGTTCAGCACAATTCCATCTTGTCATGAACATATCTTTGAAAGTCTGTCATGTCAGGCAGTTGAGGGGGTGGACCTTAAGTCCTTTTGAAGAATCTACATAACAGAGAGTGTTCTTTCCCATGACTCACTGAGAATTACTAATTCTTTTCCTTGGGGCAGGAGCCTCAGTCATGTCTGCTGGGATGGGAATCAGCAGGTTCTACTGGGGGAAAATAATTTTCGATGCATCAGAAGGGATTGGAAAGAGAACATTGGATGAGGTGAGCTTTCTGCCTGAGAAGGTGCTAGAAAAGGTACACGTCTGAACACGACCACGTCTTTTGTCAATAAGAGGTGACCTATTAAATGTCTGCTTTTTCACAAGAGCCAATAGTCTGGAATTCAAGGAAGAAGCAGATGGGAAAAGTACCCTTGTAGTTCAAGATGAAATAATTCAGAACTTTGAAAGTGATCATTTATTTTTGTACTTTTCCTTGAACAATTCCACACTCTTTAAATAATAATTCATTCCTATATTTTCCTTCTCATTTTCATTCTGTTTCCAGCAACTCCCTTCCTACTATATAATCCCATAATACTCATTCTTCTCATCTCAGTAATGATCTGGGCAAAGATGGTGAGATGGAGCTCAAAACTAGAAAAGAGAGGGGAGGCTGGTGCTTTCTAATGGGTGTCAATCAAGCCATGTCAGTCTGTGGCCAGATAGTAGAGGAAGGCATGTGGGCTTTGAAAAGAAGACATCTCTCTGTTTCTGCAAGTTCGTTTTGGCCTTTCTAATGTGTCTTCTCAGAATGGACTCTTGAAAAATTAACCTTGATTGTCTTGAAATTAAGAGAAAAGGGATTGGCCCACACTCTGTCAAGAATGGTTATAGGCTTTACTGTGAGATGAGGGGTAGCAGTGGAACAGCCGGCTCTGAATGGGAGGGGAGTAAGGAGAACCAGTGGGACGGGAGGGGTTGGGGCAGTGATGGAAAAGGAAGCAGGAAGCCTGGATGGACTCAGGCAGGCACAGCTGGGTGTGCTATCTCTTTTCTTGAGTCTTTGAATGCACCCTTTCTCCTTCCCCAACTCATTACAAATAGTGCACATCGTGAATTACTGGAGGCTTCCCTCTTAAGAGGACCAGATACCCCAGTTGTACTCGGCAGCCTCCTCCTACATTTCGGTGTTCACTCTCCCTCATTTCCATTGCTCCCCCAGCCCCAGCATAATTTGGGGGTTTGGCTAGAGATATAGGTTGTCCCTTTTTCTATTTTGTCCTTATCCAGTCCTCTTTCATTCCTTAAAACCTTCTAATGTATTTCTCCCTAATACTTATCCATGATTCCATTTACATAGGTTTTAAACGTTTTTGTTAAACATTCAAAATTGTTCTTTTACATAGTTTGAATAATCAAATAGTTTTTCAAGATTTGTTTTTAAAACAACCCCAGGAATTGCACCCTCTACACTTCCCTCCTTTCCCCATTTCTGAGACGTTACCATTTTCAAGTATTCATCTCCATATTTCCAAATAGCATACTTCTTGGTTTTTCGGCTTCAGGCATTTCTGGACCTCCCGTTACAGGTGAGGACTCACTCTCTTTTACCTTGCTTCACATGCATCTCCTACGCATGTCTTACCCAATCAGCAATTACATAATGATTACAATGTAAATGCTGCTTATAGCTGAGTCATATGAGAAATGTAGGTTTTCTTGTGTAACTTTATATTCTCCTTGGAATTTTCTTCCAGTTTTATTGAGATATAATTGACATCCAAAACTGTAAGCCTAAGAAGTACAGCATGACTTGACATATATATTGTGAAATAATTACCATAATAAGGAGAGTTAGCATCCATCATCTCATAGAGGTTTTTTAAAAATGTGTTTTCCTTTTGATGAAAAGTCTTAGGATCTCTTAGGATTGGATGAAGGTGGTAAAAAGGTACAAACTTCCAGTTATAGGATAAATTACTATTGGGGATGTAACATACAACATGTTAACTATACCTAACAGTGCTGTTCAGTATATCTGAAAGTTAAGAGAGTAGATCCAAGAGTTCTCCTTGGAATTAATAATTGCCTTGGTTCTGGTTTCCTTGGCTTTCTATGTCCTTATTACTAAACATCCCCAAACTCTCCTCCAGTTTCTCCATTGTCTGTTCTAGAACTCCTCATTTCTTAATGTTGGTCATCCTAGACTGATCCTCCAATTTTCTTCTCTTTTCTTTTCTACTTTTTCAAAGATTTCTCAGCTTTGCAATCCAATATCCCTATCAAGTTTTGCATTCCTTCTAGTATATTTTTAACTTATAGCTCTTTTTTTTCAGAATGTTCCTCTTAAAGAATAATATTATTGTATTGTGCTTTATGGAGCTAATATCTGCTCTGATTTCCGCAAGAATATCGATAGTTTTTTTTAACTCCCTGTATAGGTTCTGTTTCCCCAACTTGTTTTTTTCCTGTTTGTGACTGTTGGTCTGTGTCATTGGTGATTGAGACTTTCTCAGATACGTGGAGATCCTCTGCTGATCTGCTAAAATTTAAGAAAGAGGCCCTCAAAAGCTGAAAGGCAGCCCTGTATGTGGTCCCACCTTTAGGACACACAAGAGGATGATCTGGGAACCCCTGCTGTCAGATCAGGGGTCTGATCAGGATGGTCAGATTTCAAGTGAAGAAGGTTTTGTCCTCTGTAGGGTATGAGCCTGGCTGCCAGTGTCCTAGAAACTGAGTGGTTATAGAGGATTTATGGTCCCAATATTCAATAGCCAAGTGGACATTGACTTGACCACCTATTTTCAATAGGTAGCCCGATCTTCCACTGTGCCTGTTTTCCCTCATTCCAGAGACCCCCTTATTCTTCCTGTCCTGAGAACAAACCTCCAACCTTCCACCAAGGTGGGGAGATGCTGAGCTGAATGAGAACTGTTCAGGGAATCTGACAGTCTGAGTGTTTCTTATACAGATTTTCAAATAATCACCCTGTCTTCATCTCTGCTGTCATTCCCAAGTCCACAGTTACCTAGTGCTTCCAATTTCCAATCTTTGGGGAGGGTTCTACAGTGCAAGTCATGTTCAGCTGTTACCACTGGCCAGTTTAGTATTCATTTTAATTCCTGCTATTTCACTTTATCATTCATCCCTTTGCTTGCTAGCTTTCACAATTTTATTGCTATTTCTTTCTCTCTTGCTCTTTGACCTTGTAGATGAATGCCTTGATTTTTTTTTCTTTTACTTTCCTTTTAGTGAGGTTTCAGGAGAGTGAGTTCAACCTACCATATTTAACCACAAGTCCTCTTGTGATCTCTAAAAGTAGTTTTCTCAGGAGCAAGAGCACAAGAGCAGGGTTTTCATGTGCAGTTGCATAGGTTGTACAGTGCACAACTCTAAGGGGAACTATTCCCATCGTATGTTGTACATTTCTATATTTATTTCGACAAATGTCTGGAAAAGGAGAGTAAAATGTCTTGTTCTATAAAAATAAGTATAACATAGCAATTGTTTAATAGATAGAAGTAAAGTTTCTTCAGGAAGAGATTACTTTTTCTAAATTCAAGCAAGGGAGCCATGTGTGCTAATAGCTGTTCTGAACAAGGGATTTAAACTGAGACTTCTGAATTCAATGATGTTTCTGAGTCTTCTAGTTTAAGTTGGACCAGACTGACTTCCAAAAATGGGCTGAGAAGAGTCTCAGAGTGCCAAGCAAAGAGGGAGTTTCAACAGGTGGCCTCTCCGTGGTCTGATCAGGATTTTTAAAATGTCTACTGTGAGGGAAATAACCGAAATTTTCTTGCCAACATGGTGAAATAAGATCTTCCTAATTGGTAATAGTTGTAGACAAAATTGTATTTAAAAATAAAATCGGCAGCAGATTTCTGGTTGAAAGTCAGTTGGCTAACAGATCCTGACAGGACCTCTCTTAACTTCCTATTCAAATAACCATAAAGACAGCAAAAAAAATGAGCATTTGTACAAAACCCAAACTCACAGCCAACCTATTGCCAGAATCTTGGAAGAAAGTCCACCAATAATGAGGTCTATGGGGTGAAACTAGACATCAAAATTGGTGCCCTAGGTGTGCGTTTCCAGCTGAAATGGAACTCAATCCACTGCTTTAGATGAGGTAGGAGATCTGAGGGGCCCGGTTCAGAGATCCAAGGTCCACATAAAGCCCCAAACAGGGGGCCGGGCCACAATGCAGTCGCATGGATACTTCTTTTAGATTCACAGGACTGATGTCTCCGTATACACCTGACCCCATCAGTAATTTCCCTTCCTCATTTACTTGGAGATTTTAACCCCTTGGAAAATATGTAGCAGGAAGTATGTCTGGAGGGAGATGAGAAGAGAAAAAGGCAGGAGAAGGCGTGGCAGTGGCATGTTGCATCCTGGGAAAATCCCAACAAATAGTTAGAGGTGGGAGCAGATACCAGAAGGGCATGCCGGGATTCATTTATCAGGGTAAGGAACCGCATTGGGTGTAAGAGACTGCCTCAGTCTACAACAATTGTACTAGTGGGATGTGGGCCAGTCACTGGGAATTAGGCAAGAAATTGTGCACCTCAACTTGCGCTCCAATTGTAAATCATTTCCAATTGTAAATGAACAACACATGAAGTCAAGGGCAAGTCACAGTTCTTGTCTTCTGGAGAACACCAACCTCTAAGATAAGCAAATAGGAAAAACTACAATAGTGCAAGGAGTATGTGAGAAAAATACTGTAGAGCAATAAAGTGGAGACTTGAGAAAGTCTCCTGAAATATCACAAAATGATTTCCTGGATGTTTGGTAAACTTGGTATCATGAGTTCAAGTTTTACACACATTGTTACCATACCAAGTAAGAAAGAAAGAAACAATATTTTTTAAAAATGGAAAAGACACAGCTGTTGCCACACCGAAAGATGCGCGTCTCTGTGCATCAGAGGTAGAGCAGAAATTAGAAAGCCGTCACGGACTGCTTAAGCTCTCACACTAGAATCGATCAAGGTAACTGGGGGGGCTGATTTCTTTAGAATATTGGAAACATAGGATGCCCCATATGTGTCAGCAGCCCAAAGCCAGCCCACTGCTGAAACCGGCGCTTGTGGCGGGGCACCCCAACTCTGAAAGGAAGTGGAAAAACTTACAATTGCTGCCAAGAGCTTTGGCTTGCATAAATGTACTTACACGGGCTACACAGAGGGAGCAAAGATAACTGGGTAACCAGGACCTGGGCCAGCTGCTGCTACAGGCTCTGGGGCTGGATCTGTGATGCACCCCCAATCTCATGATGGAAGGAACCCAAGCTCCAGTCCAAAACCTGATTCTGGTTATGTTGCTAGATGTGTGTGTGTGTGTGAAAGAAAGAGAGAGAGAGAGAGAGAGAGAAATGAGATAAAATAGCTAAGAAATAGGAACAATAAAACAACTAGAGAATAAACTCCTAAAGAAATGCAAATAATAGAGCAATAAGAAAATGACTTATTATAAAGTTCTTGTAAACTATGTCTAAGAAAGTATAGCTCGGAATGTATCAAATCCTTCTAAACCTAGCTCTACGTCTTATTAACTGTGCGACCTGAGCAAGCCACTGCTGAGTCTTGGTTTACTCATCCAAAAACATGGGGACTAAAATAGTACCTATTTCATTGAATTATTGGGACTATTAAATTAGTTACAACAATGCCTAGCATAGATCAAACTAAAATGCAATGATGAAATTAAAATCTTCATTAGAAATGGTAAAAACTCAGAATTGGTAACAGAAAATCTGATGAATAACCTAGAAGATAAACTTGAGAAGTTCTGTCAAAGTTTCTAAGAAAATGAAAAGAGATTAAAAAATAATGATAGAAAATAAAATAAGCATAGAGGACACAGAAAAGCATCCTGACATTTAATATAAGCATTCTGACATTTAAATAAGGACATAAATTTTTGAATTATTGTTGATAACCTTGAATTAACAATATATAAATCTGTATGAAAAGACAGTTTGCCTTCTTTTCAAGGATCCATGAAATACATCTCTTGATTATATACTAAGACACATTGTGCTGTGCAAAACTGTAGGTTTTCAAGAGATCCTTGGGTTACCTTGGTCAAAACCAAGGGTCCCTAATTGTAAGTAGGTTTCTAGGCCTCTCAATTCTCCATTCAACTAAAAATGTTCTGCTTTTTATCTTTTTACAAATAGTAGTTTGTATTAAGGTTTAATTTTTTTAGTGTTGCATTGGTTAAAAAATAACGGATTGAAAACTGCTGCTCTGAAAGTTAATAAATTCCTAAGAGTTGAAATAGGGTATATAAACCCAATTCTCAGACTATCAGAAAAGTGATACCAGAAATTAGTAATGAAAGTTAAAAACAAAGCAAAACACCCCCCCTGGCTGTTTGGACATTAAAATTATTGTTCTAACACATTATTCACTTAAAGAGGTAATCAAACTACAATTATAATTAAACTATAATTAAATTACAATTTCATATACATGAAAATGTAAATGTTACGTATCGAAACCTATAAGATGTGATGAAAAAATTGTCAGGGTATAATTATAACCTAATATTTCCATTATTAAATGAGAATTTTTAAAAAACATACACTTCACTCTCCTATTAGGAAATTAAAAAAAATTAACTCGATGAAAAAGGGAATTTTAGAGATAAAAGTAAAAAATAAGTGAAAGCAAGAAATAAATATTATAACCAATGCATCCAAGAGTTGAAACTTTGTGAGTTAAAAAAAAACAGAACCACTAAATTAGACAAATCTCTGGCATTTATAATTTTTAAAAGGAGAAAAAACACAAATTAACAAAATTCACTTAATAAAGAGTAGTAATGAGGTAATAATGAGTAGTAATGTATAGTAATGAGGAAGTGGTTATAATCCCAGACCCAAAGAATATATCAGGTTTATAAGAGAATTTATTTACTCTGGGCAGGGCCTATAAATCAATCCCATATATTAGGAAAGAATTTGATATATGAGTCAAAATTCTTTACAGTGTGCCAACTTTTTGACCCAGAAATTTGTTTCTAGTCATAAGTTTGATAAAATTATTATAGAGATGAACCAGAACTTATTTAAAAGGGAGTTTATTTTTGCATTATCCAAAAGAGCAAAACATTAGAAATTTATAAATGTTCAACCACAAGGGACTATTAAATAAGATATAGTACATTTATTCAGTTCAATGCCATGTAACCATTAAAAAGCTTTAGAATATTTGACATGTTTATTTCACTTGGGAAAGTAAAAAAGGCAAGCTTCAAAACTTCAGTCCAGGCTCTTTTTTTTTTTTTTTTTTTCCGGTACCCGGGCCTCTCACTGTTGTGGCCTCTCCCCTTGTGGAGCACAGGCTCCGGATGCGCAGGCTCAGCGGCCATGGCTCACGGGCCCAGCCTCTTTGCGCCATGTGGGATCTTCCCGGACCGGGGCACGAACCCACGTCCCCTGCATCGGCAGGCGGACTGTCAACCACTGCGCCACCAGGGAATCCCCCAGTCCAGGCTCTTTGGGTGGATTAAATGATTTCATTAATTTATGTCATGCCATCAATGGAGAAGACATTTAACATGTATTAGTTTCCTCTCCTACTCAGGATTATTGTGAGAGCTAGTTGTGCATAAGGTGGCTGCTCCAGGCCTGGCACGTGGTTATTACCCATCATGTAGACTCTGCCGCTCTACCTCTCGCCTGTGTTGATGAGAGCTAAGGTTTAACTCTTGCACACATTGGCATTTTTGTCCCAGGATGCCTCAAGCTAAAATGTGGTTTCTGTTGTGGTGAGGAAACACAACCTGATAGCGTGTGTGTGTTGACCTCTTACCTACTGCTCTCTCTAAACACGTGTTTAGCACTGAAAGTCTTGCTGATAAATCAGAAAAGAGCCACTGCATGAAAACTAGAGATCATGGGACTTCCCTGGTGGTGCAGTGGTTAAGAATCCGCCTGCTAATGCAGAGACAAGGGTTCGAACCCTGGTCCAGGAAGATCCCACGTGCTGCGGAGCAACTAAGCCCGTGCGCCACAACTACTGAGCCCACGTGCCACAACTGCTGAAGCCCGCGCGCCTAGAGCCCGTACTCCCCAACAAAGAGAAGTCACCGCAATGAGAAGCCTGCGCACGGCAAAGAAGAGTAGCCCCCGCTCACCACAACTAGAGAAAGCCCACGCATAGCAACGAAGACCCAATGCAGCCAAAAATAAATAAATAACTTAATTAGTTAAAAAACAAAAAAACTAGAGATCCAGCCACTATTTCTTAGCTAGTCTGGCCGTGAGCCAAGCTCTCTGTGCATATGTCTTCTCTAGCTCTACAGCATGTGTTCAGAGAGACCCGGGGACATCCTACTAGTTGCCACATCCATTAGAAGACAAAACGCCCCTTACGACTGTTTTCCTAAAATTCTCTAGGTAGGAAGTCTGCAACCATTACAGTTGATTTTTATTTTAATTTTATTTTAATTTTTATAACGTGTTGAGTTAGAACTGGATTCGGTCTTCCTTGAAGGGATAGTTTCCCTGAAATATTCAAAATATGACCTTGCTCCTGACCCCTTCTCTTGCCTTCGCACGGTCAAGGTGATGGATCCTGTTACGTGTGTCTGATGGAGGTTCTGAGGGGAAGCTGCAGCAAGTCTTTGCCGGGTACCTCAGCATTAATGGCTGTTATGTATTCCTGCACCAGCCCTGCATAAAATACCATCTTTGCAAAGTGTGATGGCATAATCTGCCTAGGGTTCTCTCCCCCGACAATTGGGATTTTTAGAACTCTCATTGCAGGAACATGTGGGTTCATGCCCTTCAGGTGCATGACTCCCTATGTGGCTTATTGGGTAGGATTTCTTTATCCTCCTGTCCTTCAGTATTTCTGATAATCCCAAGCACTATTTTGCATCTATTTCAAGCTTTCAATTATCCTTCTATTTTGTGTCTTTTATGTATATATTTATTCCTAATTCATCTACTGTTATCTCATCCCAATATTGGGCAAGACACATTTGTTGCTATCTAAGGGCCTCTGGAGTCATTGGTTGTTTTGGTAGCACACATACAAGCTTATTTCCTTTCTTGGAATTGGGAAATCATGTGGTATCAACCCATTAAGTTAGCATTGTTTCAGGGATCTGGTTTATGAATGTATAATAATAAGTTCAGGTTCTAGGGCCCATGGGCAAATGTGACCCCTCTGTAGAACGAGGACTTTTGTGGTGTGAGAAGCAGAGTTCCAACGATGCTCAAAAGTTTTCCTGGTTACCTAAATAATCTTACGAAACAACATTTTAATGACTTAAGTGTAAATAGATTAGACACATATGGATTCAATTTCCCTTCAAATACACAAGACTTGGTAAAATCCAGGGGAAAGAGCTTAGGGCAAAATGTGTTTTGGTTTATAAAAACCCAAACATTGGAAAATAACAACTGGAACGTTTGTCTATAGCCCCAAATACCATGGGGTCAGCTTATTCCTTACCATCATTTTACAGCTTGTTCCAGGAAAGCAGAACATGTCTCATCTATTCTTGTCTTATGTGATAAAGTACTCTTAAAATAAGGGGACATCTTCGAGAAAAATCTTTGAAGACAAACTCATCAAGCCTCCCAAATGTAGGGTATCATTTGCTCTGTCCAATGCGACTCTGATATCTTTCCTCTCCTTTTGGTTCCATCTTTGGGTCTTTGCATTTGCTTACTTCGGATTATTTGGTGAGTACTTGGCAGCTCGTTGGGGAAAACTTGTAACGGCAATAATGAATAATATATATATATAATATATATATTATATAATATATATAAATATTATATATAACAATATATGTAATATATATTATTTTTTTTTTCAAAGACTCAACACTCTCTGAAAATAAAAAGTACTTTGAAACACAGTATAAAATTGTTTGAAACTCCTCTAGATCCACTGGGCCTGTAAGCTCACCCCATTTCCCTGCAGTGCCTCTCGAGTTTTCGTTCAAAGAAGGGGAGTGCAGTGGATCACCCCATCTTTTTGTTAAGGTGATGTGTAAGAAGGGCCAGCGATTGTGCAGCCCGTGAGGACAGTGGGTGTTGAGGACTTGCCCACCAAACAGAGAGGTAGTTCATTACACACAGCACAGTGCGTGTGCATGTGTGACTGTGTGTTTCGTGGTGGTGGTGACTTGTCCCTAATTCCTAAAAAAAACCAGACAAGAGCTCTGAGTGGGAAAATGCGATCGGTAAATCAAGTCAAATTGTTGTTGATGGACCCTACCTTCAGCCCGTTGTAACCATTTATATTGGACATTGTGCATTCTGATTGTTAGAAATATTTACATCACTTGCGTGAGTTTTTTTTTCTCTTTTCATTAACGCAAGGGTGTTCCCGTGCTGCAAGCGGGGATACAAACTAAAAATAAAAAGGTGTACCTTGATAACAATAGAAATTCTTCAAAACGGATGCTCACGCGCTGACATTTTGATGGAGTCAGCATTGCCACAGATAAATAAAATCAGTTGATAATCAAAACTGTTAGTCGATAATATCACACCCTCCCTTACTGAATCATTTGATCAGAAGTGCTCACCCGGAAGGTCATAAGGGTGGTGATAATGATAAACATCTACTAAGTGCCATGTGTTTTATCTCAAGTATTCCTGATCTTCACCAAAACTCTTCCACTTAGACGTTCTTAACCCCATTGTCTGGATGAGAAAACTGAGGATCAGAGTCTATAAATGACTTAACAAATGTCACACACTTGTAAGTAATGGAGATGCTATTTGAATCCAGATCTGGGTGATCACAAATCCATTCTGTTCCTTTTCCTAGTCCTCCACCAGCCCTTTGGTTATACGATGATAAGGAGGGGCAGGAAAACTATGACAGTGGTAATAACAGCAAAATAACAGCTAACCGTTACTGAGATATTATGGTAGGAGAAGCAACATTTTAAGTTCCTTGTGAAATGGTCCTCAGAACAACCACATTTATTGAGTGCTTATTGGGTGGCAGACTATGTTTTCACCTTTAATGCATTTCATGTTTAATGTAATCAAAACTACTTTGATTCTCATGGTGTCAGAAATATTATCAGTATGGATTAGATAAGGAAACTAACTAGGTTAACTTTTCCAAGGTCTTCCAGCTGGTAAGTGGCAGAGCCAGGATTCAAGCGCGTGGAGGATGCTCTAGAGCATCAGCGTCTGTGATAGACTGTCTTTCTTAGACAAGTCGCCGGAGAAGGAAGAAGCCAGGGCCCAGAGATTTGGGGAAGTTGAAGGTTTCAGGAAGAGACAACACTGGCAAAGACTAGAGCCTTCCTCTGAGTTGAGTGACGTAAAAGGATCAGGGATGGAGAGGTGAACAGACTTGCACCGGATAATTTAGATATTCTTCCAGAATGGAGGACAAACCTCTGATCTGAGTAAGAAGGTGAGGTTAGAATTGAGGGCTTGCAAATCATGAAAAACTAAGTAAAACGTCCTTACAGGATAGGTCAGAAAGGAATCCTCAAAAAATTAATGGAGTTGCAGTGGACCCAGCTTTTGTTAGGACAGATGAATGAGGGGGAGGGATGAGGGGTGACCATCATTGACACAAGGTCAGGACCGAGAGCTGCTTTTCCAGTCTCAGAAAAGAATTTGCGTTGCTCCACTGGCCCCAACCTCCCCCTATCACAGACACGAGGCTTTGAAGCAGCTTCCAGGGACAGAAGGACTAGAGTCTGTGACCTGGGGTAGGGTGAGGCTGCCTGGCCTCCTGCAGGGAGGAACTTGTGGATCCATCCCATCAGCTTCCGGCTGGTCGCAACCAAGGCTATCATCTGCAGAGCAGAATTACGCATGTCACCTACACCAAGGGACCAGAGAAAGCCCTTCTGACAGAAAACCTCCCAAAGATTATTTCAACATTGCCATTTCTTTCAATTTCTTTCTTTTTTCATTAGTGTGAAATAAAACATAACTTTATTTATTTTATGATGAATTTCTATTGAAGTATAGTTGACTTACAATGTTGTGTTAGTTTCGGGTGTACAACACAGTGATTCGATCATTTCTAATCGAAATCTCAATCTGTAGAGGGGCTGGGCGCTCTAAGTTTTTGGAATGGTTCTAATTAAATATCAGATTGAATCTGTGTCCCAATTCTAGGAGAAGCAAACAGATACTCCATTTAACTTACCTTAGGTTGCCCGGTTTGGCATAAATCCAACGCATCCATCCTAACTTTAGGGGCACAGGACATTAGCTTGTGCGTGTGTGTGTTCACAAATAATTCCAAGAAGTTTCATTTGCTCACCTGCTCTCAGCAGCTGTAGATTATGAAGGGAAGTTTCTACAATCCCATCTGCATCGGGGCCTGTTTCAGGCAGGGAGATGCCCACTGTAAGTCACAGGTGTCCTGAACAGCCTGCTTCAATGATAGGATGTGTATTGAATGTGTAACCGGAGATTTAGAAAGAGAGAGTCAGAGTCAGTTTAACCCAGTGGCTCCAACTCCATCTCCTCACGGTTCCCCAGGCTACTCCCTTCTCTGTGTGCAGCTTCCCTTGGGGCAGCAGAAATAGATACCGTGGTTTCGGACTACACGTCCACACACCACAATGTCCAGAGGAGGAGAAAACAGCTGCCTCTTCCAATGGCTCAGTCTTCAAAGAGAGGAAATTTCTTACCTAGAAGCTCTCATCACACTCCTTCTAGTATCTAACTGACGCACATTCCTTTGGCGCAGGGAACACTATGCATTGATTGACTTAAGTCTTGGCATCTCCGTCAACCAATGGCAAGAGGGATGCAGCTGTCCTGAGACCAACCAGGTCTGCTCCTGTTCGTGGATAGGGCAGCTTTCCTGAGGCCCAAGAGTGCTGAGAGGAGTGGTGGATAACAGCCCAGAGGTGGGGTTCCCTTTGGCAGAAGAAAAGGGTAAAAGGGGTTTGGGGCAGGTTATGCCCTGAAGGGCATGGTGGGGGGGGCGGGGTAGGGGAAATAAAGAGGAGTGTGAAGCTTAGCAGCTCCTACAGAGCTGAACTCTGCCAGTGGTACCAAGGGGTGATGAGCCCTATACCGCAGTCCCTCTCAAGGGGCCTCCATGGAGACAGCTGCCTGGCTCTAGCAGCAGGTCCATGGGGCTGGGTCCTGCTCCAGCAATGGCTGCAAAGACTTGCTTGGAGATGTGATCCTTGCTGTGCTCCTAGGATGGTACTTTAGTGGGATTCTTTCAATAAGTTCCAGAAGTGTTGTTTTTGCACGGTCCTGTGCATCCCGACAGCAGTCACTAGAGGGCTCACGGGGACACCTTTCCCAGCTGCCCTCTAGAGGCGGAGGCCAGAAAGCTGATGCTAAGCTGTCCTGTGGTTCAGAGCCCTGGGAGCTGACTGGAAGGCAGGCGGTCACAGGAGAGCTTGGAGGAGCAGGCCCGGGGATGAACAAGCTGGTTGAGCTCTCAAAGACAGCGTATTAGTCACGCATGAGAATGACATGTGCAAGAGTTATACTGACGTCTGTGGGGTCCAATACGGAGCCAAGAGCCATGTGTGGTTACTGAGTGCTTGAAATGTGGCTCCTTCAAATGGAGAGGTCCTCAAAGTGCAAAATACACACCGGATCTCAAAGGCTTAGGACGAAAGAAAAAAATGTAAAATGTCTCAATTTTGTATATTGATTATATGTTGAAATTATAATATTTGAATATATTGGGTTAAACAAAATATATTATTAAAATTAATATCACTTGATTTACTTTTGTTATTTAAACGTAATTTACTTATTTTATTATCATTTTCTAAACAACGTGAATGGACTTAGGACCTTGTGTAAATAGTCATTTTCCCAAATAATTGTTTTTGCGCGTGTTTTTTTAATTGAAGTGTAGTCGACCTACAGTATTATATTAGTTTTAGGTACACAATATAGTGATTTGACGTTTATAAAAAAACTTTAAAATTGCCTATGTTTGTGGCTCGCATTATATTTCTGTTTGATGGCGCTGTGCTGAGCCATTTGCTAAGGAGAGAGTAGCTTGGTGGAGGTCGAGGGGAAGCTTGAGCCAATTCACAGAGACCCTCCCACAGGTGCGTGGCCTGGGGTCAGAGGCGCTCCCTAAGATTTTGGAACGGTCCAGCCCCTATCAGGTGCCACCTTCATCCTCTAGGCACTCCTGAAAAACAGCTCCATTGCCTGGGCGTTCATGCGACTACCGCAGTTTCTGCTTTCCCAGCTCCACGGCTCACTTTCCTTATACATAAAACCACATGCCTGATGAACCTGCCCCAAATCGCACCATTAAAAAATCCTGTGTGTCAGATTAAACTCAACACCCAGCTTATTAACTGCATCCCACGGTCGCCCCAGAGCTTCTGTGTGAATCAGAACAGATGACTGATGTCAAACCTGGATACAGAGGAAAAAAAAAACAAAACACCGTACCCATGCATTTATCTTTGTTTTTTGCGGTATTTGACCATTTAGCATCTAGAGACTGGGAAAATGAGCTTTCATGAAACGCTGCTGCTTGTATGATCTGTCTCTTCAGAGGCACACGCCTCTGACCTCTCTGTGAACATGACCTGTCGCTGCTCGGCGTGCGTCACCTCTTTTTTCGAAGAACACAATGGAAATCTTCCAGCCCCTTCCTCTCTCAGAAGGCGGAAGTTCATTACTTTTCAATACTCTTTACGTAACTTGTAGACAGATGAATAATATAAGCTGTTAAAACAGAGGCTTCCCAAAAGGTTTGGCCGAGGCTAACGCAAAGAATCAAATCAGATAGAAATGGAAGCAATCATGTGAAGCAAAAGTTAAAATGGTGGCTCCTGATTATAAATCCTGGGGCATCAATGTGGGCCTTCCTGAGACTCTCAAAGTGGCAGGAGCTAATGGTATCAATACCTAAGGTTCTGTTCCCAGAATAAGTCCCGGGCCTTCTTGTGCCATCTGATCCTTCCTGTTCACCATCTCTGCCCCTGACCTCCAGGGCAGTGTCCACTTTTGACTTCAAAGGCACCCCCAAGGCCGTACCACAGGACACTTCATCCCTCTACCTTTCCCCTCCAACCTTCCCAAAGTGAAGAAACCAAGATTCCTCCACCTGCCACCCGAAGCTGGGGACTCCTTTTATTCCATAACTGGCAATATTGATTAAAATGTAAATATTTATTTCACATTAAGAAAGGCAGGATTAGCATTGAACAATGGATTGGGTTTCATTCTAGAAATCATACGACAAAACCGTATGCATCTTTTGGCCGTAGTGTCAGGGGTTAACTTAAAAATACCCACACCTCAGGAATTCCCTGGCGGTCCAGTGGTTAGGACTCTGTGCTCTCACTGCCGAGAGCCTGAGGGCCTGAGTTCGAACCCTGGTCGGGGAACTAAGACCCCACATTGCAGCGCGGCCAAAAAGAAAAAGAAAAATACCCATACCTCAAACAGGCACAGTCCCCACATGCTGCAACTCTAAAGGGGACACCCCTCATTGGAACATACAAGTTCCAGTGGATCTGACAAATGTCAACCCCACCACTGATGCAAACGTTACCCGATTCCCCAGCATTGCATTCCTTTTTGCCTGAATTCTATTTCATTCCTTTCAAAACAAAAGCAAAGCTCATTTTGCCTTTTGTTTAGGATTTTTTAGATAATTTTTCAGACCTACTGAAGTGATAGCACACTTCCTTCTTCACTCACCTTTCAAATCCAGTACAACCCACAAAACACGTACTGCAAGCGTTTTAACAAACACAAAGTACTAAGGAGGCTTAGTACAAAGAGGATAAGATGCAGCAAAGGTTAGCATGTAAAACATGCTTCTTGATCTTGTTTAGAGCCTAAGTATTCCTTTCATCAATTAATAATTCTACTCTGCCTAAGACCCTGTGGTAGAAACTGTGAGAGATACAAGGGTCAAGAAAACAGGATTGCTGTCTTCAGGGTGCAGTTAGAAGAAGGAAGAACTAAACAAGTACACAGATAACTATAGGGTCCCCATAATATGTGAGTGCCTTGGTCACACACAAGGCAGTAGTCCTTCAAAACCCCACTCCACTGTTTCAATGTTTAGTATTGAACCCCTATCTATTGCTAATGAAGACTCTTCTAAAAATGCCCCAAAAAATTGCTGTATACATTACTGATAGCATGTATAAAAGAGACAACTAAGGAGAACATACTGTATGGCACAGGGAACTCTATTAATCCACTGTGGTGGCCTAAATGGGGAGGAAATCCAAAAAAGAGAGGATATATGCATACGCATAGCTGATTCACTTTGCTGTGCAGCAGAAACTGACACAACATCGTAAAGCAACTGCACTCCAATAAAAATTAACTTGAAAAAATTGCTGTAGTTATGTGCGACAAAGTTCAAGCACAATGCAGGTCCTGCTGTGAGCTGTCTCTGTTTCATTCTGTGGCCAATATTTTGCATCTGCAGGGCGGGACGGGTCTAGAAGCCACAGGTGTTGCAGAGGCGCAGCTGCAAAGAACAGGTGGGTGGCAGAGGAGGGGCAGGAAGGAGAGGTCAGGAGAGGGCTGGGACCAGCTGGAGTGCTGGGTACAGAGGGGAGTGATGCAAAAGCTTTGGGCTTTGTCAGAGGCATAGATGGGGCCACTGAGACGAGACATGGAGGGCGGTGTTCCCTGAGCTGTGGTTTGGGGCTAGCTATATAACACGAGCACTTTGAAGCTTCTGGGCAAAGCGTTCTAGCTGCCTTCCTATCAGCCCAATGTTCAAGGGAAAGTATACAATTCCTTTCCTTTCCTTTTTATCTCCACACTTTATATTTCCATGGGGCCAGGAACTTTCAACAAGTCAAGACATCTTTTTTCTTCTAAAGACTCTGTTACTCTAATCTACGGTTCTATCTCCTAAGAGTCATTTGATATCTTTGTATTAGGTTTTATTTTTACATTTCAGCAAAGAATTCCTTGGTTTTCGAACAATTTTATTTGTTCTCATGCTCCAAGTAGTTTATTTCAGAATCCTGGGATCTTTGAAGTAAAAAGCCCAAGGAACTGATAGATAGTTAACAGGAACGGCGCTTTGCTTCTTGGGTAGTGTGCATATTATCAAGAATATTATTATTGATAACAATACAGCCCTCTTTAAAAGAAATGAGGAGACGAAAAGCTCTCTTATCATGAGAATTCTTGTGCTGCAGTATTAAGGTAGTGTCAGGTTTTTAAAAGGGGGAACTAGGATATTTTAAATATAGACTTTCCCTGCCCCCTCAGAAGATAAAAAGTAGTGCTTTGGGCCATGGTGGTAATTTCATACAAAGAATAAAAATTTAAAAACCACTAATACATCTGAAAATACAATTTACCAAATTTTACTGACTGGTAAGCTAGAGACTGCATGAGGGTTTCCCTGGTGGCACGGTGGTTAAGAATCCGCCTGCCAATGTAGGGGACATGGGTTCGAGCCCTTGGCCAGGAAGATCCCACATGCCACGGAGGAACTAAGCCCGTACACAACTACTGAGCCTGCTCTCTATAGCCCGCGAGCCACAACTACTGAGCCTCTGTGCCACAACTACTGAAGCCCACGCGCCTAAGAGAAGCCACCGCAGTGAGAAACCCGGGCACAGCAATGAAGAGTAGGCCTTGCTCGCCGCAACTAGAGAAAGCCTGCACGCAGCAACGAAGACCCAACACAGCCAGAAATAAAATAAATAAAATTTAAAAATAGACTGCATTGAGTTACTATGAAAAATAGTTAATGGAA
The DNA here is from genome assembly GCF_005190385.1 of Monodon monoceros. NCBI lineage: Eukaryota > Metazoa > Chordata > Mammalia > Artiodactyla > Monodontidae > Monodon > Monodon monoceros. The sequence goes on along the minus strand of NW_021703785.1, from coordinate 60,767,025 downwards.
TATGGGAATTTAAATGCTGCTTTCCCATTGGCTGGTGACTGGTCTTTAACTGTGAGAGAAAACAAGCCCGGTAAACAGGAAGTCATCTCCATGGCAACGGGCCATTCAGCTTAACTTTTTAACCCATGAAGAGGTAATTACTTTATTTTTTATTTCCATTTTTACAATTTTCACAGTTTATAATAGCAGTGAGGACCTCTGGGTCAGGCATTTCCCGGCTGTTAATAACAGGCTGCTTTCAGGCCACCAGTGCTTGAACATTGTGCCAATTTTTTTTTTTTTAAATGAAAAGGGAGCTGTGATTTTCTTTTTCTCCTTCCTGAAGTCCGCAGCATAAATAAACGACAGGATTTGATGTTCGCACACACGGTGTTTTGATTTCCTGCGGATGACAGCGTGAGGGCAGACACTGATCTTCACTGGTGGGTGGCCAAGAGGGTGGGGCTTGGGATGGAAACGCCACGGGGGATCCCTGTGGATGGCAGGTTAGAAGATGACCCCGGGAAACTGAGAAAGAAGATGACACCCGCGGCCACACAAGGCAGAACTCAGAACACGAAGATGCACGGCCTCAGAGACCAGGGAAGGGTCTGGTGGAGGCTATCATCGGTCAGTGCTTCTTTCTGAACTCACCGCAGAGGCCAGAATCCCGGGCAGCTTCCCTGGCCTTTGCTCGCCCAGGAAAATTGGTCTTCCAGAGTAGAAACTTTAGTGATCTATGCATTTGAAAATCATAAGGCAACCTACAGTCATGAGTTGTCTAGGGAACAAAAGGAGAAGATTGGGCAAAGCCATTATTTTAGGTAGCAGAGCATCACCTTAGGTAGCTAGAACACCCACCAGCCACTCTCTGCAGGAGAGGCAGGACCCAGACACAGAGGCGTATCCCTCCCCAGCAGACTGTGGAAAATTATTTTATTTTTTTACAATATATATCACTTTTTATTTTATTTTTTATTTTATTATTTTTTATTTATTTATTTTTGTCCGTGCCGAGTGGCTTGCAGGATCTTAGTTCCCCGACCAGGGATTGAACCAGCGCCCTTGGTAGTGAAAGCTCGGAGTCCTAACCACTGGACCACTGGGGAAGCCCCATTTTTTGTTTTTGTTTTGTTCTGTTTTGTTTTTTACAAACCTATCAATAATTACCTTATTTAAAAAAATTTTACATATGTATGTAAGTACAGTTGATTTACAATATTATATAAGTTTCAGGTATACAATATAGTGATTCACGGGGTTGGTTGGTTGTTTGTTTTTGCCGCACCACACGGGATCTTAGTTCTTGGACCAAGGATGGAACCTGTGCCCCCTGCAGTGGAAGGGCAGAGTCTTAACCATCGGACCACCGGGGAAGTCCCTGGGCAATTTTTAATCCAGCTTTAAAGTCTCTTCTCCCCCAGCTTCTGGTCTCTGAAGGGGAGCGGGAAAGGACACAAGAACTCTGTGGCAATCCTCTTCAGCTGTCCTGACCATAGCCCAACCCGATTAACCATCAATGTGGAGGCATCAGTGTGAAAAAGAGCAGACAGGAAGGAGGAAAATCTCTGAAGCCACAGCCACTGCCGCCAGAGCCCGGGGAGAGGCGAAGGGAAAAGAGGAGTCATGGGGTGCAGGTGGGGATGGGCTGGGGGGAGGGGCCAGAGGGGAACCAAATCCGGCCACCGGCCAAATGCCTCCCAATGCAGAACTCAAACCCGAGTAGGCTCTCAAAACAAAGAGAGAGGTGCCACCCACCCACAGGAAGAGAGGGAAGACTGATGCCAGAGAAGAGGGAAGAGTTCTGCCTGAAAAAGGAGACGCACACGGCTCAGGCCCGGGTCCCCAGAATCCCTGAGATGCCCGGAGAGTTTGCAGCTCTTTGATAAATGCTGGTATTCTGATGACTGCGCAGTTTGAGATTAAGATTATTTTCAAGTTTTATTTAAAAAAAAAACAAACAGAAATTCATTTTGCATTTCTTCTTAAGCTGTGTTATTAGCGCACAGAACCCATCACTGTAGGAGAAAGGATAAATGCACCTGATAGAATGTCTCCGGAGCTGGGCGACAATGAAGGGACAGGGAGAATTTGATAGGATTCCTCCTGGACTCCTCTTGTAGGGATTTTGTGATCACCACCCTCTTCAGCCACATTGACACAACTGTCTTTGGATGAGGGACCATTAAAATTAGTTCTTTCCTTTCCAGTCTCTCATCACAGATTTTGTTACCCTGAAATCTGAGCTTTTGTGATCTGCTCCCCTGCCTGTGGTCAAAACCCGGTCCATCTGGATTTTCTAACACTATCCTTAAGATGACATGGCTCCTGGGGGGGCCAGAACTATTTTTCTCAGATCAGGGATTCTCAGATTTAGAATTCTGTTATCTTTCTTCTATTCCTTCAAAGTCAGGGTCACCTTGTGAAAAGTTGTTACACAATGTACTAAATGTGGACGTGTCCATCTGCCCTCTAAATTTTCTTATCCAAACTATACAGTGAGAACATCATTGGATTTTATCATGCCTTAACATTTTTAGCATATCCTCCAGAGGAGTTTTATGCTCTCATGTATTATCACCCACGTCCTGCCTAAATTACCCTAAATATTAGTAAAAAGAATCCTTAATAAGCTGGATAGAATAGAGGGTAAACAGCAGTGCCTATCACGTGTCTTCTGTCAGCCAAGCCCTCTGCGGCTAAAACAGGAACGTTTGACTCTCCCGTGTCTGCGGATTCCGCAGTTGGTTGAATCCGCAGACAAGGAGGACCGTCTGTACTAAGCAATTTTATACCACGGACTTGAGCATCTGTGGATTTTGATATCTGTGGGGTTCCTGGAAGCAGTCCCTTGTGGATACAGAGGGACAGCAGTATCTCCTGCAGCCCACACGAGGCTGGGTGTAGCAAAGCAAGCAAGGTGCTCTGCTCTCCAGCTGGCTTGCCGAATAGTCTCTCCAATTAAGCCCTTCTTTTTAATCAGGTTGAGAGAAGAATCCAGACATCTCATTCAGAGACCGTTTTCTACACTTTTTTGTATTCTTCTCAACACCATGAACACAGGCTCAATAAATGTTGAGAAATGCACAGTTTGGTTCATGGTCTTCCCATTGCATTGAGGGCTGTGACTCTCAAAAGAGGCTCACACACAAACCCAAGCCTTGGAGTTGGTTTTGGTTAGGTACCACTCAGGACGATGAGACTGTTTTGAAAAATGGAAGCTTTTTTGACCAACCTTAATACTAATTTCAAGCAGATTCCTTGCAATGACTTGCAGCTGTGACTGTCATCCTGCCATGAGGAAACTGTCAGCAAGACCAAGAATAGTAGCAGTCTGTCATCTCCCTGTTTTTGACGTTCTCATCTAAAATGTTAATTAACTAGTTGCTCTGCACAGAATGAAAATAAAAGTCAAGAAAAGTAGCAAAGGCAAAAAGTGCAATCGTGCTAGTATTAAAATGCGGAGTTTGTTTCCCTGGGTTGTACATGAGCCCCATTCTCCTCATTTAGGCTGTAAACATGTTGTAACTAGCAAACAACTAAATACTGATGCCCACCAAATGAGAGGAAAATTCAGTAGGTACCTGATTTTTGTTTCTGTTTAAAATGATTAACAAAGATAGTTACTTAAGTAGATTCTCTTTTGATTAATCCCTTAGTAACTGAAACTGCTTTTCTTTCACACATTTGTTTGAGTTTCCTATGTCTTGCATTTCACAGTAGAGAGGCCAATTCAGCAATAACTTCATGAATCAGTGCCTCAAGTGAATCCACAAGACCTTAATCTTTTAAACTAACTTTAATGAAAAGGTGATCAGAAGATTTTAACTGTTAATTAGCATGGTTAGACAAATATACATACTTCTGTGATAATGCTAGAATTTGAAATCGGAAGACTATTATTTCTAAGACCAGTTTAGTAAAAATTCATGTTTCCTTAAGGGCTTATATGGTGATTACCTTTTATGTTTTAGGTTAATTCTTTTCCAGAATAATAAGGCTCCCAGAGAGTATTTGAAAGTGTTATTTATTTGTAAACAAACAATGGTGTCATTCATAGAATCAGAGCCTTCTCTGTCTGGGAAGGAGTTACTGTCAGAAATAGCAAAGCCTGGATGGGACTGAAGTTTGGCATTTAACCTTTGCCCGAAGCATGATATTTCAATTATCTTAAGAATGTGTCAGATAAGGGAAGTGAGTCAACGAGATAAATGGAGACAGAGAGAAAGGAAATTATACTGGACCAGAGAAATCAATGAACCAATAATATTTGTTGATCAACTACTCTGTATAGGTGCTACGGAGATTTAAAAAATAAAGGTTAAAAAATGGATTACTTATTCTCAAAATGTAGTGGGATATATAGGAATAATACAGGGAAGTAACAGCAAAAAGTTCAAGAGACTCTTAGATTACGTCTTACATATATGCCTTATAGAAATCTAAAGAGACAGTGGTCCACGAAGGCCTGAAGAGACAAGAGAGGGGTTCGCAGAGGAATGGAATCTGAAGTGGGCATATTGCAAGATTCAGACAGGAAGAGAAGAAATGGTGGGTTTTGTTTGTTGTTTTGCAAGGGAACAACGTCCTGAAAAGAAGAGCAGTGAGGACCATGTGTCTTTGGAGCGTTGAAGTGTCTGGTCTGATTTGATGACTGGGTTGTTACTGAGAAGTCAGAAGAAAAGCTAGAAGAAAGGGTGGAGCCATAGGGCAGAAGCCCTGGCAGTCACGTTTGACACAGTCCGTTCTATATACAGAATAAGGGAATAGCATTTAGGGAAGATCCGTCTGGAGATGGGCCCCAGGATGGATGAATAGATGCTCTCAGCCTTTCGGGGCAGGATGGGAAGGGGTTGGAGCAGCTGCCATCAGAGAAACCAGGAGCAAACTGTTGCAGGAATCCACGTACGCCATGATAGGGGCCTGGACCACAGTAGAGGGGAGCTGGCGGAACAACTTGTTAACTCCATTCAGGTCAGAGGGTGAGTGTATAAATGTTCTTGGCAAATTTAGCCTAGAAAGGGCACTCATAAACAGTCTTGTAAGTGTCCTCTTCTTATTTCCACCTCAAAACCACCGTTGAGTACTGACTACCCGATCCTCTGCTGGATTGAAACCCACTATGGAATAAATTTCTCCTCTGTAGCCTCAGCAGCATCCCTTGCAGGGTGACGATGGCTGTGGCCCGAGGCCTCTGTCCGTCCCCCAGGTCTTTACCGGAGTCTAAATCTCTCTCACTCCCGGAATCTGTATGGCCATGAAAACCCAGCATGAGGACAGAAGAAGCTACTTTTATTAATATAAATATAGGCTGTATTTAAGAGGTCATCTTTCTCTTCTTTTTTCTAGTACTTTGATTACAGATTTATTGGATGCCACTATTGTCTAAAATGTACGGTACTACAACTTGTTCATTTTGCACTCCTACTAGTAAAACACTTCAGCATCCTCCCCAGTATTGGTATATTTATTTATAATGATGCATTTTCTTAGGTTAAAAGTCATATTTTAGGGAGAATAAAACATATAAATGTGCTTTATAATTTTTAAAATCTTGGTTTACCACCCTGTGATACAATCATATCTTCAGGATATAAATTGGGTTTATTTACATACTTGGTTTAGACCTGTCATAGCTGGCAGAGATACCCCAAACTATGAGCGGTTCCAGGTGGAGGATGTGCTCCAAGCTACTGCTACTAAATGGTGCTTTTCATCCATCTTCTCCAATAATTATGTAAAAGTTTTAGTTGAAATGTGGCTAGTAATTTTCCGTCTTCCCTGATGTCAATCAGATGTTCCTCCAACTAATCAGAACTTGTTACATTTTAACACGTTTAACAAACGGGCTTAAAAACCACTGAAACACGTTTTGGGGGAAGATTTTTTTAAACATGGTAGAAAAAAGGTTGCAAGTTTCCTAAATGTATCAATAAGGAGTTTTTAAGGCAAAACACATTGCTCCTGGCACTAAGATAATAAAACAATGGAAACATTTCCAGTGCTTCCAGAGTGTTCTCTCTATAGCCAGTTTCTTTCCAAAAGCAGGTGGTTTTTTATTCATTGTTGTACTGTCACCTGTACACTGAAGGAAAAGTTTGCATTTACATCTAATAAAAGTTTGTGTTAGGAGGAGAAGCTCTACTTACTGATAACTTACTCTTTCATTGTTAGAATTGCATTGAATGTTATCTATATTTAATTTTTAGAAACATTTTTGAACCCCTTGTATAGTTGGGGGAATAATTAATGTAGTTAGAATTAAATGGTACAATCCAGTTAATTATGGCACACATCAACTGCAACACATCACAGTAGACTCAGGGAGGTAACTGATTTCATCCCTCACCTGCCATTGGTGATCTGGGACCACCAGACATATGGACTGAGTGAGGAAGCCAGTATTAATCCTTACATCACATATTAGTACATTTCGTTTCATTTATCCTTTTATATATGATAATATATAAAAATAGAAGTTCAAGTGTTTTCCCATACCTCCCCAGGGGATCATCTTTTTTTATATAGACTTTGTTTTTTAAGAGCAGTTTTAGGTTCATCGGACCATTTTTTAAATCCATCCTTGACAATCACTATCTTAAATGAATGGTGGTAGGGTGGTACCAAAACTATAATAATGACTTCTTGTAGCTGTATCATCGGAACCTCCCTGAACCTCACAAGAAAGATTATTAACAGCGACATTTTAAATTTCGCAGTCATCTTGAACTTACCTGCCTATTGTAAGACATCCAATGTCTCCTAAAGTCTCAATAAATAATTGCTGGGTCTTCCTGGTGGCAGCTTACCCATATTTATAAATCATCTTTTCAAGCTCTCCTCCATGCCTTCCACGTTGGTGTCTGCTGCCCAGGCAGTCACCCAAGGTGTGTGTTTTGCCACTGTCCCCGGGGCTACTGTCCTTGGTGAAGATGGATTCTTTGCCCAGAGCCCTGCATCCTGGGACTCGCTTGAGATGCCAACATTTCAAAATGTTGTTTTGGAGGAAAACAAGTAACTGAAGACAATAATTTGGTTGAAATGATAACATGATCTAAATGAAATATCCCCAATTGATATTTTGTTCCTTGACAATTATTTCCACTTATACAATTTTTAATTTCAAAATTATTTCAGCCAAACGTTCCTGCCTGTACAAATTGTAATACTGTGGAGTTGGAAACCGTCTTTGAATTGCTGCCACATTTTCACGATTATGAACTCCACAGAGTACAATGATTTCACTGGCAGAAAATATATTGGAAGGAAGAAAACCAGGGGAAAAAAAGGAAAGAAATGTATCCAGCTACTAATAAATTCTCTCAAAAGGCAAGAAGAATTGATGTTTGTGTAAATAGTTATAAAACTGGTGGATGATGAAAGCAAATTATCGACGCAGATAAAACACAGTATTTGAGAAACATCCTTTTCTTTAAAAGAAGTCACATCCAAATACTCATCCTAAAACAAGTCACTGCCATGTTTTTGTTTTAAGATCTTTTGATGTCGATCATTTTTAAAGTCTTTATTGAATTTGTTACAATATTGCTTCTGTTTTATGTTTTGGGTTTCTGGCCCCCAGGCATGTGGGAGCTTAGTTCCCCTACCGGGGATTGAACCCGCACTCTCCCTGCGTTGGAAGCCGAGGTCTTAACCACTCGACTGCCACGGAAGTCCCTGCCATTTTGTTTCGAATTAAATTGCTGATGATCAAATTATTTTTAGCCGAATTACTTAAGGGAAATATCTTTCTCCCCAGTTCTGAGTCACTTTCTGTCACTCGAGTTTTGAAGGTGCACTCTTCAGGTCCCGGTTGTTTTCAGAGCGTTTCATGGAAACGGGTTCTTACTTCAGCCAGCAGCCTCGCCCAGCAAGAGGCGTCAACCAATCACTGCAGCCTATTGGATGCTGTCGCCTCTTCCTTCTGGGAGCTCTTCCCAACCACCCTCTCTCCTCCCTCAAGACGACTCAGAAGACCTGGCAGTTTGATCGAGCTGCATACTGGGTCAGCATTGAAAACCTCTAGGTTGAATAGCATTTTATAATGTTTAAAAAACCCACATGATGTAAAATGCATATTACAAAACAGCATTTTATAATTTAAAAACACCACATTCACATCCATTATTATTTGTTTAATTCTGCCAACACATCTGTAAGGAAGTCAGAGAAGAATTGGTTTGATCATTTTACAGATGACAAAAACAAGTTTTAGGCCTGGAAGGAAGCTTCAGTATGATTTTAAAAGTCCAATTTCCTCATTTTCCATGGTGCATAAGGTAGTCTGGATGATTTTACACTTTTTTTTTTTTTAAACAGGGACATTCCCCCTCCTTACTCTTACCCAACCAATTCTTCCAGGGAAGCACAGTATGTACATAGATATCAAGAAATATTTTATAAATGTGAATTTATTGATATGAATTGAAACTAGTTCAGTGAAAAAAAAATGAGGGTAGCCTACTGAATGCAAAAAGTTGAAATTTGAAGTTAGAGATGACAATAGCCCTCCTACCCTCAGCATCAAGTCATTTCTCATCTTTGTTTCGGTTTCACAACGTTTGGAATACAACGTTCCACCCCGTGTGGTAAACTGACTTCTAAGATGGTCCCCAATGATCCTTGCTTCCTAGTGTCCATGTCTTTGTGTAATTTCCTCCTTTGAATATAGGCTGGACTTCTGACTTGCTTCTAAAGACTAGAATACAGCATAGGCAATAAGATGTCACTTCTGAGATAAGGTTATAAAAAGACTGTGGCTTCTGTCTTGCTAGCATTCATGTTCCTTGGCTCTCCTCCCTTGCTTGTTCTGGTGAAGTCAGCTGCCATGTTGTGACTTGCCCACTGGAGAGACCCACATGGCAAGGAACTCAGAGAGGCCTCCACTCAATAGCCTGCAAAGAACTGAATCCTGCCAACAACGAGGGGAGTGAACTTAGAAAGGAATTCTTCCCCAATGGGGCCTTTAGATGACTACAGCCAACACCTTGATTGCAGCCTGGGAGAAACTCAGAGAACCAGTTAAGCTGTGCCCAGATTCTTGACCTAGAGAAACTGAGATAACCAATGTCAGTTTAAGCCATTAAATTGTGAGACAACTTGTTATGCAGCAATAACTAATACGCCAGGCAAACAGCTGCAAAAGGTAACGGACTTTTAACATCTCCCCTTGCAATCTCTGGATTCTCTTGAATTAGGCAGAGAAGGCAGACAGGGGAAGCTTTAGTCCATTTTCCACATACATTTAATAAACTCAACAGCAGAAAGTAATGTCTCCAATGTTGTAGCCTGTGTAATAAACACACTTGAGTGTACTTTCTGGTTTGTTACAGTGTAAACAGTAAACACAGTTTTTCTTTTTTAACATCTTTACTGGAGTATAATTGCTTTACAATGGTGTGTTAGTTTCTGCTGTATAACAAAGGGAATCAGCTATACATATACATACATCCCCCATCCCCTCTCTCTTGCATCTCCCTCCCACCCTCCCTATCCCACCCCTCTAGGTGGTCACAAAGCACCGAGCTGATCTCCCTGTGCTATGTGGCTGCTTCCCACGAGCTATCTATTTTACATTTGGTAGTGTATATATGTCCATGCCACTCTCTCCCTTCGTCCCAGCTTACCCTTCCCCCTCCCCGTGTCCTCAAGTCCATTCTCTATGTCTGCATCTTTATTCCTGTCCTGCCCCTAAGTTCTTCAGAACCACTTTTTTTAGATTCCACATATATGTGTTAGTATACAGTATTTTTCTCTTTCTTACCTCACTCTGTATGACAGACTCTAGGTCCATCCACATCACTACAAGTAACTCATGGCTGAGTAATATTCCATTTAAACACAGACTTTTAAAAAGTGAATTTTATATGAAATGTTTGTGGAAATCATGGAAGATGACACATGTAGTGGAAAGAGACCAGGTCTTAAAAGTAGACTGACTTGTGGAGGCTTGGTTTCCTCATTGTAAAATTGGAATAATAATCCCTAGCTCATAGATCCTAAATGACATTGGCACTCAGTTCAGTGCCGGATCAACCAATGCTCTTTAGCTTCCCTTGTGGCACTGAGACAGGTGAGGTGACTTGATGTACCCAAAGAGGATGGGATCTAGGACTCGAATTTGAAATACCCCAAATTACCAAGCTATTGAATGACAGATTTTGAACTCTGAATCCAGGTCTCTGGCTTCTTCCATTTCACACAGGGAGCGTCAACCCACCACCTCTGTGTCTTAACTCCCAAGAAGAATTCTCCTTGGGACTCCTGTTTAAGCTGATAACTCTAGTGGAGTTTGTAACACACTAAGAACAAAGGCTTACAAATATAGATGGAAGAAGAATGGCATTTCGTTTAGCTAATCCACATTTAAAATACCACATTTAAAATACCACATTTAAAATATCTTTCTAAACACAGTCTTTCCTCCACCCTCTATCTTTGATTTTGACATTGATAGAGAAGCTTTCAAGAGAGCAGCATCGCTCAATTAGATGAAGCTACTAATTTGAAGGAACAATACATGATGAACGGCACTTACATGTGGTGATTGTAATAGCAAATGTCTTCTACCATTTCTCTCCCTGAAACATTTTATCTTGTCTTTTCCTCCATTTATGTATTGTTAAGGACTATTGAAAGAGAGAGAGACAGTGAAAAGAAGAAAGGGAGTAGAAGTACTGCTTTGGAAGAATAAAGGTTGTAGAAAAAGATGAGCCTGATGACAGGTGTATATGGCAGCAGTAAGAGCACCCAGACCACTTAAGAGGGGATTGGGTCCTTTCCCAAGTGCTCAGGTCTGGGCGTCCTGATCCACAGGATGAACAAACCAGAAAAAAAGCCATCCTTCAAACCTCCTGGAGTGCTTTGAATTAGCACAGGACCCTGCTATGCTCCTTCGGCTTCTCATCCTATCAAGACTGGTACAGAGAACTTCAGGGCACCCATCCAATCTTTTGTCCTTCATTCGGCAGATAGCTAACATCCTCTTGGACACTAAAAGGAAAATCTTTGAGCTTACTAATAACTTATTGCACATTCTTATACAACAAAAGCATCTGGGTAAATGCGTTCCAAATAAAAGCCATTTATGAATACATAAATGAATGATAAAAAGGAAAATAGAAAACTATATATAATCTCTTGCTCACTTTTTCTCCCTTCATTTTACTTGGAATATCCATGTCACTGGTGTGTTATACTTTTTGACAGCCCTTCAAATCAAAGGGATTTGACTGAGAGCTCAAAAAATAGTATTTGCCCAAGCTTTATAAATCTTTTTACTCTTTAGAATTGGCATCATGTAGTGGAAAAACCACTGCCAAGGAGAGGGGAAGACCTAGTTTCTAGTTTTGGTTCTATAACCAGCTGGGTCATAAGCAACAGTGTGCTTTCTGCAAGGCTCTCCTTCCTGCTCTGTCCAAGGCAAACACTGAAACTTCTCCCATCTTCACGGTCATTATCTTGTCTGAGTCATGTTCCCCTCTTACCTGCACCACCTGAAATAGCCTTTATGCTAGTCTGCCAGCTTCACCTTCACCCCCTCCAGTCCATTGTTTCCCACACAGCTGTCGGAATGTATTTACAGAAGTGAATCAGGGCATGTCACTCTTTACTTAAACGTCCCGTGGTTTCCCACTGCCCATCTTTCATGTCTCATCTCGGCCAGTCCCCTGTCTGTCCACTACATGCCTTACAGTCTGGTCTTTTGTCACTTCTTAAGCCAAGCTCTTTCTTCAGAGCATTTTCCTTTCTTCTTACCTCTGCCTAGGATATACTTCCCCCAGTTCTTCTCCCAAATCACACCAAAGTTGGTGTGTAATAAATATTAATTGAAGTAAATGAACCCAATCCCTAATTTGCTCCTTGTCATACTTCAACTTAAATACCAGGTCCTAAGAGAATCTTCTCCCCATCATTTGAACTAAAGAAACAATTCTTTCTCATTATTTTCCCACATCTGTCTTTATTTTCTTTTCAGCACTCACCGCAAAGGTGACTATTTTTTCTTTTATCTTTGTTTGCTTATTGTGAAACTTTTCCATCAGAATTTAAATTTCCTGAGGGTACGGGCCATTTCTGTCTTTTCAGCATCATATTCTCTGTGCTCAGCATGGAACAACGCCCAGCCCAGAGTTGGTTTGTAATAAACATTCATCGAATCAAATGACTAAATGAATGCACCCAAATTCTACCATATTTATTCCTTACCTAAAGTCCTTCCAAGGCTGTCCATAGCCTATCAGAGAAATACTAGATTCTGCATGATCTAGAGATGTCATTTTTCTAAAAATTGAAGTATAGTTGATTTACAATGTTGTGTTAGTTTCAGGTGTACAGCAAAGTGATTCAGCCATATACATATATATATACATATATATATATATATCTGTATTATTTTTCAGATTCTTTTCCCTTATAGGTTGTCACAAAATATTGACTACAGTTCCCTGTGCTGTGCAGTAGGTCCTTTTTGGTTACCTATTGATATTTTATAGATAATAGTGTGTATATGTTAATCCCAAACTCCTAATTTGTCCCTCCCCTGCTTTCCCCTTTGGTAACCGTAAGTTTGTTTTCGAAGTCTGTGAATCTGTTTCTGTTTTGTAAATAAGTTCCTTTGTATCATAGTTTAGATTCCACATATAAGTGGTATCATTTGGTATTTGTCCTTCTCTTTCTGACTTACTTCACTTAGTGTGATCATCTCTAGGTCCATCCACGTTGCTGCAAATGGCATTCTTTCTTTTTTATGGCCGAGTAATATTCCATTGTATATATATTTACGACATCTAGAGATGTCATCTTGTTGTGGTTCCTCCTCTCTTATCTAGAGTTTTAAAATTACTTGCATTTACAATTAAGCCATATTCTTTTTAGCTTCCATTTTTTGGGACACAAAGTGTTTGCCTGGAATGTCAGCCATTACCTCTCCTGCACATGATCTTCCTGGCTGATTCCTGTTTGTCATTCAAAATTCAGTTCAAGCATTCCCTTCCTCCGGGAAGCCCTCTTGGATTACTTTCTCCTTCTGTCTCTCCTACTCTGTACCTGTTGGTAACCCATGCTTCCTTTTATCATAGCACATGTCACACTCGAGCGGGATGTCTTCCTGACTAGGGGGGTTGTTTCTCAAGGGCCAAGATTGTTTCTTCTTACTCTTGCCTGTTTGTTGCCCAGTACATAGTAGATATTCAATAAAAGTTTGTGAATAAATATTAGTGAATGGCTGACTCACTCCTCCTCCATGGTATAAGAGTGTAAGAAGTGCCATTACTAAGGGCACATCCTACAGAATGCACTCATGAACGGGTAGTAAGTCAAGTGCATTTAGTGCTAAAATAAACCACCTTGACACCATGGCTTAAATTCATATTTCAAGCTGCCAAAGCTTTTGACTTTGCAAACCATTGTCACTTGAGGTCATCCTCTCCAAAAAGGTTGCATATACCCTGGGCAGTCATCAGACTGTCCTGATTTTGTCCTTGCAATAAAAATGTAAACTCCAACTTGCTTTTGGCCATGGAATTGAGCACTTAGATGGAATAAGTGCACCACATGGTCAAGCTGAAGTCTGAGCATCACGTGAAGTCTTGGGACTTTAAAAGTTGTCAGGTAAATGAAGAAGAGATGAAGGGTCCTGTGTGCCTGGTTTGTCAGAGAGGCTAGTGGCCTACTTGCCTCGGAATCGTTGGGGCCTCAGGGGTCACTGGGGGACAGAGTGTGCCTCTTGAGTGGGAATGGTAGAGCTAAGGTCTGCCTCAAACCCAGCCAGTGTAAACTCGCCTGCAGTCTCTCTCTGCTTTTGTGTAGTTCTTGACGTTCCCTTTCTTTCTTCCACCTTGTAAAGTGAGGGAAGAATCAAGGTGATTTGCAGTAAAGCCGATTTTATCCTAGAAAAATATTCAAAATAATAAACATAACACCTTATATCTGTTTACTTGTCTAACGTTTTATAATTGTAGGATGTTGTCATTCGTGGAAAACAATTGTAAGCCTGATGGAGAATTTGAAACAGTGTATTTGGAAGTGAAAAATGTCTTGTAAAGCAATGTTTCTCAAAATCTACCCAAAACCCACCCAGGACTTTTTGTTGAAAATATAAGTTGCCAGACCCCTGAAAGACATACAGAGGCAGAACCCCTCTGGGTACAGCCCGGGAATTTGCATTTTTCAGTGAGCTCTCTGGTGAGTCTTACACATACGCAAGCTTGAGAAACCCCATTGAAAGCATGTAACATTTTCATTAAAGGATAGCAAGGCCATGGAGGTAATATCAGGACAAGTGTCCCTGGGAACATGTAACTAGAGGATTTGGGCAGAACTGAAAAGATAGGTTATTTTAGAGGAAAAGAATGAAAGAAACCCAAGATCCTGCATTGAAAGGGCTAAAATTTATATGGTAGAACTGAGGCCCTGACTACAAAGGACAGCCTATTTTTCCCAGTGTGGGGATACGGTGTGTGGGCACAATTACCATCATCAAAGTGTTGTTCCTTGTCACTAAATAAAAAGTAGCTCTGGGACCACAGTCGCCTATTATTAGAAATGTAATAGTCATATCTTATTTTAAAACCTGTTTTTAATCTATTGCCACCTGTAAAACTAGACTAAACAGATCAAATGTTAAGGCTATCTAAAAATACTCTGAGCAGAAACATAATTAGGGTTCTAATTGGGATTATCATTAAGTAGGCTATGCAGACAAGCTTGAAGAGATAAGCCCCTATCAGAGGCATTAAGTTCTAAGTCTTTATTAGATTTATGGGACCAAGCCATGTGTTTTTTGGACAGTATAGAAATTATGTTGAATTGGTTTCAAAATCCAAGTAATGATTGCAATTTATTTTCATTTAAAGAATATTCTAAGTGCCTTGGTTTCAAAAGACTAAACAATGTGTTGCTTTGAGGCTTCTGGCTCATGAGAAAACTTAGCTATAGGTCTGATGCTTGCTGAATTTTCAGATACCACTTCAGGAGAAAACTCAGAGCAGTTTTGATTCCCCCTCTCAAGGTTCTCATGTTTGTGCCATATGCTATAGGACCATGTGAAACCTCTTGATTTGATCCAATATCACAGAAGCTACTCTCTGTGCAGAAGACAAAAAGTAAATATGTTCAACCATAGTCAATACTTTGTTTTTTTTGTTCTAACAAGGAAACCTAGAAGTGTCATTATTTTATATATGATCTTTGGTGTTTGTATACTAAATGATCATATCAAAGTGGTCACTGGAAAAAAAACCTCACATACTCAAAATTAACAATTCAAAATGACTGAAATAATAGGGTTTCACTGTAGAAACTAATCTTAAAATGAGAAGAAAAATGTTTAAGCCTCCCTATCTGGTTCCCTTAATATAATATTTCATTCTGGAAATGAATTCTTTAGCAGATGAAAAAAACTAGCTTAAGGAAAATTATCTATCCTGCCTCCTTAAATCACCTGCCCTGACTCACGGTTTCCTTGAGCTTGGAAAAGGTTATTAGAAGTTTTAGCTGAAAAAGATGGAAGGATCTAAGGGAGGCTCAACGCCAGTTGTCTGCAAGCCCAGCTGGGGAACTTGTTGGCCAAGACGGCATCTGTGCTTTTGTGCCAGTGATGTGTCCTCTCTGGAATTGGTGAGTCTACCAGGTTCCTTATCTCAAAAATGTGTCTCAGAGATCTTATGCCTTCCTCACCCACAAACCAGCTCTTTTCTCATAAACTCATAAATGTCACTACAGTTCTTCAAACAGAACCTTGAGAGGCATCTTGATTCTTCTTCCCCATCATCCCTGCATCCAATCCCACCAAGTAGTAGATTTGTCACTTTTTTCCTTCTAGATACACCTCACATTTTTCTCTTCTCTGTCTTCAGTGACATTTTTGTCCAAGTCACTATCACATCTTGTGTGATTAGCGCAATAGCCTAAGTAGGCACCCTTACATCTACTCTTCACATTCCCTGACACATTTCACACATAGCCACCAGAGTGATTATAAACATAAGTTATATCTTATCACTCCCCTTCTCAAAAGCCTTTAATGACTTCCCATTGCACTTAGAATGAAACCTGAAATCCTTAACAGTGCCTACAAAATTCAGTATTACCTGGACACTGCTTATCTGTCCAACATGATTGCCTGCCATGCTTTCCCTTGCCTAGTACCCTCTAGAGATCTTCTTCCAAGAGATCAAGGCCTTTCCTCCCTCACTGTTCCCTAGCCCAGAGTGGTCCACCCTCCCCCCAGCACAACCTAACTACTTGGCCAATCCTACACATCCATCATCCCTCAGCTCCAACATCATTTCCTCAGGGAGGACTTCTCTGATTCCCCACCCATCTAACTTAGATTCCCTCTCTACTTATCTGATTGATTTTATCTTCCTCTATGGATTAGAAGCTCCACAAGGGTAGGGACCATGTATAATTTGCTCACCACTGTCTCCCCAACCTTGCATAGTTCAGGAAAAAGTTTTAGAATAAATGAATAATTGAGAGAACAATTTCCTTTAGTATCCTAACACAAAATTAAAACTGCCAACAGAAATACAAACAAGTGGATTTCCAGTTATTCTATGTCAGGTTCCACTTTTCCATAGAAGAACTGCAACAGAGCAGGCATTATACCAGAGCCCTGAAGTTCCTTCCCCTCCAAAGCTCATATTCATGAACTCGAAAAAGATCAGTAAAACTTCTTTTCCATAGAAAATGTTTGTATTTTGTTTTGAAGCAATGCAGGAACAGATGTTTTCTCCTGGTGAATGGCATTTGCATTAACCAAGTTGTTTTCACTTCCTTTGAAGTATTCCATCAGACTCTTCAAAAAGAACGAGGCTCCTTGAGAGAACCAGTCTCCTTGACGTTGGTCTGGGCAATGATTTTTTTGGATATGACACCAAAAGCACAAGCAATAAAAGCAAAAATCAACAAGTGGCACTATATCAAACTAAAAAGCTCTGCACCGCAAAAGAAACAATCAACAAAACGAGAAAGCAACCTGCAGAATGGGAGAAAATATTTGCAAGCCATATATCTAATAAAGCATTAATGTCCAAAGTATATAAAGAACTCCTGCAACTCAGTGAAAAACCAAACTACCCAATTAAAAAATGGGCAGAGAAACTAAATAGACATTTCTTCAGAGAAGACTTCCAATGGCCAACAGGCACATGAAAAGATACTTGACATCACTAATCTTCAGGGAAATGCAAATCAAAACCACAATGAGATATCACCTCACACTAATGTTAGAATAGCTATCATCAAGAAGACAAGAGATAATAAATGTTGGCAAGTGCGTGGAGAAAAGGGAACCCTGGTGCACTGTTGGGGGGACTGTACACTGTTGGTACAGCCACTATAGAAAACAGCATGGAGGTTCCTCAAAAAATTAAAAATAGAACTACCATATGATCCAGCAATTCCACTTCTGGGTATATATCCAAAGGAAATGAAAACAGGGTATTGAAAAGATATATGCTTTCCCATTTTTACTGTAGCATTATTCACAATAACCAAGGTATAGAAACAACCTAAGTGTCTGTCAATATTTACACAATGGAATATTATTAGGTCACGAGAAATAAGGAAAACCCACCATTTGTGACAATATGGATGGACCTGGAGGGCATTATGCCAATGAGATAAGTCAGACTGAGAAAAACAAATACTGTATATCACTTATATGTGGAATGAAAAAAGCCAAACTCATAGAAACAGAGAGTAGAATGGTGGTTGCCAAGGGCTGGGGGGGGGGGGGTAGGAGTAGGGAATAGGGATGTTGGTCAAAGGATACGAACTTGCAGTTAGAAGAGAAATAAGTTCTGGAGATCTAATGCACAACACTGCTATTATAGACAACAGTACTGTAGTCTATACTTTAAAGTTGCTGAGAGACTAGATCTTAAATATTCTCACCACAAAATGAAATGATCATTATGTGATACGATGAATGTGTTAGCTAACTTAGTGTTGGTAATCATACTGCAATATACACATGTATCAAATCAACGTGTGCACCCTTAAACTTTCCTAAAGTTATATGTCATTTAGGGCTCAAAAAAAAAAGACAAAAAGAACAAGGAAAGTGAAGGACAGATGTTGAAGAGCTGCTGTTATTCAGCCATGAATTATACACCAACCCCCTGGGTAGTCAGGTTCCCTTTGCTTGGTTAATCTTGGTTTTTCCACTTCTCAGTTTTCCTTGTACATTTCTATCTTTAAAATGGGCACAAGATTTAATAGGGAATTAGTTTTCTGAGCCTTTGAGAATATAGAACTTACAGGGGTAGCAGAGGTATCAACATGAAATATAAGAAGCATTAAATTAGCAGACTGAGCTGCATCTCCGAGGATAGATTTGAACTCCTGAACTCATAGAATGTGTCTGAGAACAATGATACCCAGCCCGATTGTTGGGCTTAGATGAAATAAAAAGAATGTTGTGTTTGCTAACTAATCATTTGCATTAAGTATCCTGACATTTGCACTATTCCAACGCAAATCTTCAATAATCTTTCCTCCCTCCCTTCGTTCCTTCCTTCCTTCTCCTTTCTCTCTCTTTCTTTCTTCCTTCCTTCCTTCCTTCCTCTCTTCCTTCTTTCCTCCCTCCCTCCCTCTCTTCTTTCTTTCCTTTCAAAAATTACTCTGCTCTTTGACTTTCTCTAAATATCAACCAATATTTGTTCTTAGAAAATGAATATCTAGTATTGCCTCTGTGGAAGGGGGAAGAGGATTGAAATTAAACAGGGGGATGTAAAAAACATCAACTTTTTTTGCAGAGTTTTATTTCATAAAAAAAGAATTGAGGCAAATATTATAGAATGTTGGTATATTTTAAATTCAGTGTGTTGGTTACATGGGTGTTTGTTATATTAACTTTTTTATGATGCATTTTTTAAATTAGAGAATCTGATTTGAAATCGTACAATTAGTTCATATGTTAATTAATTATTAATTAATACACACAGCAAAGAGCCACCAGGCACCTACGACATTCCTGGATTTGTGCTGAGAAATGTGATGTGAAGACAGCACTCTACCCATGTACAGTGTCTTACTATAGTATGAACTTCCTGATTTAGGTTTCCCTGCAGTAAGAGATGATTTTTGATTTTTAATTGAGATTGGACGACAGGTCTATTTATGGAGTGTTTAAAATGGCCGGGCTCTTTACAACCTGATATAGGGCAGATGCCTTTCCTACTTATCTCCTCTTTGTATCCCGTCTTCCTTTCCAAGTTCATTCCAACTGCTAACTCATTTCTTCTAAAGTAACAAGTCTTCATAAAGTGTTTGAGTAGACACGTTCAATCAAATAAGAGTGTTAAATATTCTGTCAAACAAAAGACTCGGAAGATCTCAAGCGAGAATCTAAGAATGGATATCCTTTATGCCAAAAGATCCTAGGTAAGCTTGCTTGTCGTTGGTTCAGTTTCTAAATTGAGTTAGCATAACCGACAAGTTTGGGGATGAATTACAAGAACTTTTTTCAAATATTGTCTTAATTTCTGATGATTACTTAAATAAGAGCTAAACTCCTTAAATCAAATATTACAGAAGGGTGCTGCCAATGTCAGTTGGCCCAAACAGTGAGTCTAAAATTGAAACTACAAATTTGAGTGCCATGCATACTCATTCATGTTCATCATACCTTTGAATGGTTAAGGACTTACCTGAACATGGGGGATTACCTACTAAGATTTAGATAACTTACCAATGACAAGAGATTAAAGGAATCTCGCTCAGGCAGTCAATGAGCAAATATTGCCTCCGTGTTATTAAATAGGTCTTTGCCAGTGTTTCTATCCCTTCATCTAATTCCTGACAAAATGGTATTCTAATCATGAAAGGCTTCTCTACTGAAAGTACATAATTTCTTCTGTATTCAGGCTCTTTACTCATCATTTTCATGGTGAAGACAAAGAAAACAATAACCAACAAGACAGAAAAGACTGAAAGCAATGGGTCTCTTGAGCTTTGTGCCATTTTTAAAAAAATTCATTAACAAGAATGGCATTGTGCATGTATTGCCGCTATTATGATTATGGATAAGCGAATACATTAATAATTTAGTCCCTTTTTTGTTTTTTTCATATTATTTCAAAGTTTGTCTCATTTATAAGTATATTGACTGATGTGGTCATAAGTGATGGAAACAAAATATTCTTTTCATAATATATTCTGTAACCTTGAGCACCAATGTGGTAGGAAAAAACTGAACAATGGAAACGAGGGGCTCGAATCCTGGCTGAGTTCAGAGTACTACTTGGTTATTTTGCTGTAATTTCTTCCCTGTGAAGAATATGTGAGATGGGGAATTCTTAGAATAAATAACAGTTTAGTAGCTAGTATGAAAAAGGGAGTGAGCTTATGCGGAGTATCTGTCCATTTCAGTCCACGTCAGAGACCTACTCTCCAACAAAGATGGGCTTGTAATTTCAATTTCACCAAAATGCAGCTGGAATTCTGGGGCACAGGACACCTTGTCTGGAATCTAGTTTAGTGCATCTTTATTAAACTCCTTTCTCAGTGTCTTCTTTAATCATTATTAGGATGAACAGCAAGTAGTTTTTGCCCAGATTCCTTTTTTGAAACCTTATTTCTCACCTTAGCAAGCTTGTATCCCAAGTTGGGGGTCCACACCTCTGAAAAGCCTTATTCCTACAAAGCCTCATGTAACGGCCTCAGAGGAGGCTTGTGCCTGAAAATGACAAGATGCAATGGGGAGGATTGGCAACAACATAAAAAAAAGACACAAAATCGTCTCCACCTACCAGTCAGATGCTGCTCCATCAGAATGGAAAACAATGGAAGGAACGAAGATCATTCAGTTGCACAGGATCCATTTCGAGCAATCGCTAATCAATTCAGGGACACCTCCTCTCCACCCCCTTTCCCCCTCCATCATCTGTCTGCCTTTGTGTAGCTCTGAGAGCAGCATTAAGAATACTTTGACAAGGGTGTCATTTTAATCTGAATGTCTCAAAATGATTGGGGAGGAAAAAAGTTCTCCTTTGCCTTCAACTCCAAAATAAAATGATCTGGGAAGGAGAAAAAAAAGGTTTCCTCCAAGAGATCTTCTTTTTGTGCCAAGTCTTCTAGGACTGCCCTGAGGATGGAGATAATTTGGGGATAGAAGGGAAGGTGTGACATTTGTCATCATTCATCAGGAAAGGATTAGTCAAGCCAGCCCAAGAGAGGCTGATTTCTCCCCACTTACAAGGACTTTAAGGAGAAAGAACTTAGAATCTGTAGCCAGGAGTTTGAATTCAGGCTCTGTGCCTTATTTTCTATGTGACCTTGCTCATCTCTTTCATATCTTGGAGCGTGGTTTTTCAATTTGTGAAGAACAGGTAATACCTAAGTCAGGGTAGTGTGAATATTAAATTAGTGATGTGTGTGAAGATGCTTCTGGCGCATTTACCCATTA
Source organism: Monodon monoceros (assembly GCF_005190385.1). NCBI lineage: Eukaryota > Metazoa > Chordata > Mammalia > Artiodactyla > Monodontidae > Monodon > Monodon monoceros. The sequence goes on along the minus strand of NW_021703785.1, from coordinate 60,745,631 downwards.
TTTACATGGGTAGATTTACACAGTGTGTAGAGTATGTGATAATGAGAACTTAACCTAGGGTTACCATTAGGTTGAGAGGTGATCCCTAGATGAGGTAACATACATTAAGCCATACACCCCATGTATGCCCCAAATGTGCCCGTACATTTCTTAAGCCAGGTCAACCTTGAGCATGAGTGGAAGGAGGGAAGACTTGGCATTAGGGCCTCCACTCACGCTCTCTTTTTGTGTGGTTTTCTCTCTGAGGTCTCCCACTCGCCCTCCAGTAGCAATGACCACCCCCCCCGGGATTTGCTTGCCGATGACAAGTCCTCAATCATCAGTACCTTAGAAACTATGCCGTTGTGTTTCTTGTCCCAAGAGTTCTTGCTGTATGCATTTGGTTGCTACATCTCCTATGACATCTATAGGTTCTCTCCCTCTCAGCTCTTCTCTCTCTCCTATTGCAATATACTTATTAAAGAAATTGGGTGATTTGTTCTGTGGAGCTTCCTACATTCTGGATTTGCTACCTGCATCCCTATGTTTCCAACCTTTTTCTTTATCTCTTCTATTCTTTGTAAAGTGGAAGCTAGACCCAGAGGTTTTTAGATTCAGGTTGGATGTGTGGTTAAGGATAGCTTACAGATGATGTGGTGGGCTTTCCACTGCATCTTCAAGAGGCATGTATTCTCTGGTTGTTTCTCTTCTCAATGACATTGAGATTGATTGGTGGGTTGGAGCATGATTGGCCTGATTCATTCTTCATAAAGTTCACCTAATGGTTTACACAGTCCCTGGTAAGTGCTGGGAGATTCACTATTTCAAGAGGGTTTGCAAAATACTAATATTCCAATTCTATCACTTTTTAACTTATTGGCTGTCATTCTTTTATAAGTGAAAACTCACACACTTCAAGTGTACTTACTCCTAGGTAAAACATGGGCGGGAAAGACAATATAAATATTTGCATTTTTCACTTTGCCAGTTTTCAGAATAATGAGTTGCTTCGCAAGCGTTCTTCAAATGCGACCAACGATGTTGCTGTGGTTTCTATTTTTTAGTGTAATAATGAGTGTGTAGATTTTAACGTATTTAATATGTTTCAATTCATTATGGTTACTCTCTTTTGTAACATTCAAATGATCTCAGCTTTGGCCAGTAGAACTGCCTACAAGTTGGCTACTAAATTCTTTTAACATGACTCCAGTAACCTTGAATTATGCTTTTTAGAAGCTTCTTGCTTAGCTTCTTAAACGCCCAGATTCAGGTAACTATCTTGAAGGGAGAGCCATCCATGTGCTAGGCCTAGTTCTCTGACCCACTCTTTTCACCAGGATCTTAGTCTATCAAGACTCTAATTTTGACTTTTCATCCCCATGTGACTGCCACAGTCTCTGTTGGTTTTTCATTTTCTGTGGTGGCCTCTGCCTGGGGAAAGCTCAGTTTCTTTTCCTGCACCCAGATTCAGCAACTGTTCCCAGGCAGATGGGAACTCTCATTTTCCACTGTTCGGCCTCTTTTCAGAATCTTGAGGCCCCTAGTCCTGGTTGTTTCAGCATCTCTCTGATGCACAAAAATAGAGTTTTTGTAATTTACCAGGCAAGAGTTATTGTTTAGCTGCAAACTACTTTAGCAACCCAGGTCTTCTGATATTAAGCTGGGTGCTTTCCCAGGATCATCACAGCAGTAGATGTGTTTGGTGGACAGCAGCACAGGTGGAAACAATGGACTTGGTGTGGTGACATCAGGATGGAGAAAGTGTGGTTGGCTGAACTTTGCAGTTGGCTGGACCTCAGAGACCTTGGCAGTGATGTTCGGCCTGGGTCTGAGCCAAGCAGGCCCTGCTGAACAATGGGAAGCTGGCAATGGTCACTTCCTGCACGCTCAGCTCTCCATTTAGGTGACGTCAGAGAAAACCGAGCAGAGACTGCCTGAAACTCCAGGCCCTGGGCTGGAGCTTTGTCCTGGGCACAATAATTTAAAGGAGCAAAATTTTAATATAATGACTTGCAAACTTTTTCCTGCCCTTAATTGCCCTCCTCTATCAGCAAAAATACTGTAACTGCTTCTCCAGTGATCATGGTAATCTCTTTCCTGGCCTTGAATCAGACACCAACATGGCCAGTTGAGGGGATGGATGTGGTTGGATATCCAAGGTCGAAGGTGGGAGGTCTCCAGTCTGGGCCTTCTCCTCTTCCTTCCTCTTCCTCATCTAGGGTATTTTTTTGTGCCACTTGCTTTGCACCAATGACATAATTTCCTGCTATTGGGCACCAGGCCTCTATCCGCCAGATTCCAGGAGCTATAATTTCTCCCCTCACTGTTAGCAAAATCTTCTCAGGGGGTTCTGAACTAATTTACCCTGATGAGGAAGGGCAGGCAAATCAACGAATGGGACCTTATCTCACTCCCGGGTGTTTCCATTGTGCGGGGCTTAGAAAAACCCTGAGCTCAAAGCTTGACGCACCGACCGACTCAAACAGCCTTCTAAGGAGAGAGGGGATTTCTGGTTTTTTACCTTGTTTTTCCCTATCCTGAAATTTCAAAGTGCCATTTCCTATTCATAATGGACTCCTCAAAGCAAAGTCAAATTTTTAATCAATAAAATATTTTAAAAGGGAGCAAAGAGATCATACATTTTCCAGGCAAGATGAATATTCTGGGAAAACACTGAGTTGCTATCATGGATTAGAGAAACATAAAATGTCCTCTTAAAAATTATTTCATACGTGATGACTAAATGTAATGTAGCATCCTGGATGGGATCTTGAAACTGAAAAAAATCCCAGTGGGTAAAACTAAGGAAATCTGAATAAAAAATGGATTTTAGTTAATAATAAGGTATCAGGTAAGATGTTAATAACAGGGGAAACTGGGTGTAGGGTATAGAGGAACTTTCTGCAGTGTCTTCACAACTTTTTGGTAGATCTAAAGTTATTCTGAAATAAAAGGCTTATTTTAAACAATGATTTCATATACAAAGAATCTGTTGAAAAGCAAAGGGAGGTGAGACAATAAAAGGTTACACTTATGACTCAAGTCATAAAACAAAATAGAAATATAATATTCCATGCAGATTTGCAGAAATGATGTCAGCAAATCACATGTATCTAGAAATAGCAATAGTGGAGTAGAGCATTTCAAATGGGGAAAGCAGCATTACAGAGCCCAGCATCACCAAGTTCTTGTTCACTAACAAATAACCCTGAGAAACTTTCTGTGAATGAAAATGTATATAATTTCCAGTTTTTAAGGAGCTATGGACTGGGAGCCAAGATACATCCTTGGGCTCCATTCTTTCAGTATCCTCAGATTAAGCTATTGGAATGAACGGTTCTGCTCACAGCTGTTTCAAATGGGAAATCTGTCTCTAAAAGCAAACATTTTATTTGAGGTGTTTTGAAATGAAGCCTTTGATTTAAAAAAAAATGTCAGACATACACACACAAATGTATAGAACAGTAGAAGAACCCCTATGTGTCCGTGACCCAGCTTTATCAGTAGTGGAGACTCCCTAAGCTCGTTTCAGCTCTTTCCTCTCCCCTCTCCTATTTTTCCCTAGAATAATATAAAGCAACTCTCAGATAGTAGAGTCATTTGCTTTTTAAATAAACCGACATTTTAGATATTCTTTTGTAAACATTTAAGGAGTACCTACTTTTTAAAAATCCTTATTTTATATTAGAGTACAGTTGATTTACAATGTTATGTTAGTTTCAGGTGTACAGCAAAGCGATTCAGTTATACATATACATGGATTTATTCTTTTTCAAGTTCTTTCCCCGTTTAGGTTATTACAGAATATTGAGCAGAGTTCCCTGTGCTATACAGTAGGTCCTTGTTGGTTATCTATTTTACATATAGCCGTGTGTACGTGTCAATCCCAAACTCCCAGTCTATCCCTCCCCCGCACCACTCCCGGCCAGTAACCATAAGTTTGCTCTCTAGGTCTGGAGCACCTACCTTCAAGGCAGCTATTTTAGGAGGTGAACATAGAGATGAGTGAGATATGGCTCTCGCTGGAAAGGAGGAGCTTAGTTTCAGAAGAAAACTAAGACATAAACATAATATCCCCAATCACAATATAATGGGATAAATGCTGTGATAGATACCCAGAAAGCATGCTGTAGGGGTTCAGAGTAGGGTAAAGAACTTCATTTGGGATGACTGAGAGGAAACATTGTAGGAGAGGCTGCATCTGACTCAGATCACAAAGGAGGACCAGAATTACATGCACAGAAGGACAATGGGTGAGGAAGACCTGGCTGCTGCCCCCAGCCTGTGCCCCTAGCCTGTGCCCGCCCCTTTCTCCTTCAGACACACACGCAGGGCAGGGGCATCTCAGAAGAAAGCCATTTCTCCTAAAAGAAAATGGACCCACCATAATGGGCCAAGTATCAGAAGCAACTTCAGCCTAAGTTAGGTAAAAGAGAACCTGAAGGAAGTTAAGTTTTCTACGGACCTGACAGAATGGGGACTCTGAAAGAAATTAAATCATTATTAAAAAATCAAGACAATTCTAGTTCTTCCACCCCTGAGTTTGAGATATGACCTGCTGTGAGTATTTGAAGATGTTGGCGTGAGACTAGATAATTATTATTATTTTTTTAACATCTTTATTGGAGTATAATCGCTTTACAATGGTGTGTTAGTTTCTGCTGTATAACAAAGGGAATCAGCTATATGTATACATATATCCCCATATCCCCTCCCTCTTGAGTCTCTCTCCCTCCCACCCTCCCTATCCCACCCCTCTAGGTGGACACAAAGCACTGAGCTGATTTCCCTGTGCTATGCGGCTGCTTCCCACGAGCTATCTATTTTACATTTGGTAGTGTATATATGTCCATGCCACTCTCTCCCTTCGTCCCAGCTTACCCTTTCCCCTCCCCGTGTCCTCAAGTCCATTCTCTACGTCTGCATCTTTATTCCTGTCCTGCCGCTAGTTTCTTCAGAACCATTTTTTTTTATTAGAGTCCATATATATGTGTTAGCATACGATATTTGTTTTTCTCTTTCGGACTTACTTCACTCTGTATGACAGACTCTAGGTCCAACCACCTCACTACAAATAACTCAATTTCGTTTCTTTTTATGGCTGAGTAATATTCCATTGTATATATGTGCCACATCTTCTTCATCCATTCATCTGTCGATGGACACTTAGGTGGCTTCCATGTCCTGGCTATTGTAAATAGAGCTGCAATGAACATTGTGGTACATGACTCTTTTTGAATTATGGTTTTCTCAGGGTATATGCCCAGTAGTGGGATTGCTGGGTCGTATGGTAGTTCTATTTTTAGTTTTTTAAGGAACCTCCATACTGTTCTCCATAGTGGCTGTATCAATTTACATTCCCACCAACAGTGCAAGAGGGTTCCCTTTTCTCCACACCCTCTCCAGCATTTATTGTTTGTAGACTTTTTGATGATGGCCATTCTGACTGGTGTGAGGTGATACCTCATAGTAGTTTTGATTTGCATTTCTCTAATGATTAGTGATGTTGAGCATCCTTTCATGTGTTTGTTGGCAATCTGTATATCTTCTTTGGAGAAATGTCTATTTAGGTCTTCTGCCCATTTTTGGATTGGGTGGTTTGCTTTTTTGATATTGAGCTGCATGAACTGCTTGTATATTTTGGAGATTAATCCTTTGTCAGTTGCTTCGTTTGCAAATATTATCTCCCATTCTGAGGGTTGTCTTTTCATCTTGCTTATGGTTTCCTTTGCTGTGCAAAATCTTTTAAGTTTCATAAGGTCCCATTTGTTTCTTTTTGTTTTTATTTCCATTCCTCTCAGAGGTGGGTCAAAAGGATCTTGCTGTGATTTATGTCACAGAGTGTTCTGCCTATGTTTTCCTCTAAGAGTTTTATAGTGTCTGGCCTTACATTTACGTCTTTAATCCATTTTGAGTTTATTTTTGGATATGGTGTTAGGGAGTGTTCTAATTTCATTCTTTTACATGTAGCTGCCCAGTTTTCCCAGCACCACTTATTGAAGAGGCTGTCTTTTCTCCATTGTATATTCTTGCCTCCTTTATCAAAAACAAGGTGACCATATGTGCGTGGGTTTATCTCTGGGCTTTCTATCCTGTTCCATTGATCTATGTTTCTGTTTTTGTGCCAGTACCATACTGTCTTGATTATAGACTACAGTAGCTACTATACTACTGTAGCTTTGTAGTATACTCTGAAGTCAGGGAGTCTGATTCCTCCAGCTCCATTTTTCTTTCTCAAGATTGCTTTGGCAATTTGGGGTCTTCTGTGTTTCCATACAAATTGTGAAATTTTTTGTTCTACTTCTGTGAAAAATGCCATTCGTAGTTTGATAGGGATTGCATTGAATCTGTAGATTGCTTTGGGTAGTATAGTCATTTTCACAATGTTGATTCTTCCAATCCAAGAACATGGTATATCTCTCCATCTGTTTGTATCCTCTTTAATTTCTTTCAACAGTGAGACTAGATAATTATAGAATTAAGTTTGGGCTTGGAGGTAGCAAAAATGTCAAAGAGCAAAGGAGCATAGTGACCGAGCAAACCTTAGAAATGAGGGGAGCCACTGCTTCAGCCTCTTGGAGTTGAGGTATCAAGGAAAAGGAGGGATGAGAAAGGAGGAAGTGATTGTCATAATAACTTGGTTTTTCTCAGTGAAGTGGAAGTAGGATCATGTGCTAACCATGGGAAGCAAAGGAATTAGCTAGCAATGGTGACAGCAGCAGTGGTGCTCTCTTCACTCTCCAGGCTCTTCCCTACAATTTCCAGCCAACTAGTGATGAGGTGAGACCACGTGGCTAGTCCAGGCCCATGGTATGTGACCATAAATGACTTGTGTCCCTTGCATGATGAGGCACTGGGGAACTGGGGTGCCAACTTTATTCAGCCTTCTCTTCTCTGGCCACAGCAACCCTGGGAGCCACGTGGTGAGTTGGTGGCATCCCAAGATTGGGAAGGCTGGATCCCTAATTATTGTACAGTGGAGAGCCAGCCAATAGGCTGGACCCAACTGAGGTGGGACCTTCTGTTCTGACATCTTGAGGTTTATTTGCTAGTGCAGCCCAGCGTAGCTACCTTCACTAGAGCCACACTCAGTGTCCCACTGAATTTAGGTTACATTTGTAGCCAGGCTCACCATGGAAGCACCTGTAAGATTTCCTCTACTGGGTCTTCTGGATCCCAGTAACTAGATGAAACTCGATGGACAGAGACCATGTCTCACGTGCCCTTCAGTGGACCCAACCCAAGTGGACCCAAGCATTTTACAAAGATTCACAGAATGTGAAAATAGATGGAAGAAAACCTCAGAGAGTGACCTTTTGGAATTCTCACGCTTCATAAAGAGAAAGGCACAAATCTCAAATGTTTCAGTTGGAAAAATAAGGCGGTGGTCTAAAAAGACAACTCTGGGAAGAGTGTTTGAATTTTCAGGGTCATCTTTTCATCGCGTTCAATAACAATGAGACGATTGTGTGGGGTGAGTTCTCACAGGCAAAGGTTCGGTTTAAGTATCAGATCAGAGGCCAGGACGCTAACTTGGACACCATGCTGACTTAGAAATTATACTTATTCTCAGTTGTTCCCCCAATTATTTTGATCAACTATACAGTTTCAAAGCAACTGTAGATGTGAGTCCTGGATATGGAACAGTCTCGGGGAATGTTTCAAAAACAACAAAATCATGATAGAATCAAGACATTTTAGAGATGATCTGCAGGAATCATAAACCTGTGTACTTGGGGGAAGAAAGGCATCTCCTGCCAACAGCACTGATGTTAGGTCAGTAGGTTTCCCATCTTGAGAGCCTACAAAACTCAGGGGAAAGAACATGGAGAAAATATAAGTAACAGCCTAAGAAATCATGATAGAGAATAGAATTCCATAATACTTTGGTAGACATAGCAGTTTAGTACTTAAAAGAGTGAACTAGAATAAGCTCACAGTTTCTTATTATAGAAGATAATAATTATAATTCACATTTTATAGCATTTTGTAATAAAAAGCATTTTGTGTCATTTATTTCTTACAACAAATGTCTGGGGTTGGTACTATTATTAGTTCTCTTTACAGTAAAGCAAACAACAGGCTATAGACACTCATCACTTTCTATTATAGGAACACTGGCAGAAATTAGGCATCAGAGTGGGTGCCCCACTGAGCCCCTTTTGCTGCTTGAGCAAGAATTGGGTGGAAGCATGGAGGGGTCAGCTGGACCACAGGGGGCCCCTCACTCCCCGCTTCCCTATGGGCTGGCTTGTCTGTCCAGTCTGTCAGGTGGGATCCTTGCAGCATGGTGTACCAAGGCCAGGGAGCAAGTGACACCCACCCCCGGATGACCCAGGGCATCAATGAGCCATGTTACTTCTCAGATACACCCAACCTTCCTTGTGTTTTTCCGGTGAAGAGAAGTTTGCTTATTGTTGACGAGCCGATGCGTGCTGGTCGGCAGGTGTGTGTGCATCTTTCAGCAGACTGAAGTCTTCTGCACAGACAGAAAAGTCTCTAGGTTTGGGTTAATGGTGGACACTAACTAGCTTGTTGCTCTAACCACACGCTGCTCTGTGGCTGGTGCTTGCAGTCTGGCAGCGTCTTCATTTGCAGAAGGTGAAGATGCTCGTTTGCGGGAGAAGCAGAGCCGTGACAGAGAGGACATGGACTGGGCGATCTCTCCGTGCTTGCGGAGAGCTTGGGAAGGAGTCGGGAAGAGGCTGGTGCAGTTCATCGTGGACTGGGTCATCCTTCTCTCACACACAGTGTTGTTTCAAATGGAATAGCCCAGGCTCTGGTAAATCTACTGATAAGGAGCTATTGTAGCATTTTCTGGAAGTCTTAGGTGCAGATCACACCTGTGGAAAGGGTGAGCTATTTCCTAAAGGGAAGGAGTATTTATATAGTCAATCATCCTGGAGAAGATGATCCTAGGGAGGAAAGGAGGAAGCTGGCCTTAGACTGGGTCAAGAGACAGCTCACTCCTTCCTCTGAAGTAACTGTGGCCAGCACAGTGGTGTAAAATACTTCCGGTGGTGGGAAGGGACATTGGCTCTGTCGTGCGGCGTGAGTTGGTGGCTACACAAGGAGGTGGTCCAGTAAGCAACCCCTTGCTAAGGGCTCATGTGGTGAATATCTACATTATAATCCACATAATATTATTTACATCGGTCATAGTACCTACGGGCACTTTTCTTCCGTTATCGCCGAACCCTCAGTATAATCGTATCAAAATTGATAGTCTAGCTTTCATGGTGAGGAATTCCTGAGAGACGGTCTGTCCCCAGTTTGGCACTGGGTGTGGAAGGCAAGGAGGAGTTGTGGGGATCATGGGGCCACGGGGAGATGCTGCTGGGCCTGGTGGAGGGGTGACCATAGGATGATGGTGAACAGCACAGGCAACAGCTGGGCAGCACAGAGACAAGACGGGAGCAGAGGAACGAGGTCTCTGGAGTGGGCAACCTGAGGATGCTCCAAAAACAATGGGCAGAGGAAGCTGTGCCAATCAAGAGGTGGGGCCTCTGACCACTGAACTGGGCTCCACTTAGAGATGGGACAGATTAAAACCATTTCTATCCAGAAGGTTCTGTAGGAAAAAAAAATGAGCCCAATGGTTGATATGTGTTATTGTACCGCTGAAAAATCTGGGGTAAAATCATAACAAATTCCTCTCGTTTTGATTGTTTTTAGCTACATTTACAGGAGAAAGAGAAAAATTGCAAGAAAACAATCAGAGCTCAATATTTTCTAGTATGTGTTTCAACAATTCCATGACCAGAAAGATTACTTGAGGCAATGCAAAATCTTCAGCCAGTTTTCAAGTGTTTTTGTTGTATCCTATTTATTGAGATTAGAAAGTCAGCTAATGTGTTCTAGAAACGTTTTTCATGACAATTATTGAAACGTTATGGTAATGTCATCAATAGGAAATATCTGTGCTAAAATATGCAATAGTAATTCTAAATTTTCAGGTCTAAGACTGGGTGAGCTCAGGCTTTATGGACAAAGAAACTTGATTTTATGACTCCTAACACCTGGATTCATACCTGGCAGTCTTCCAGGTAAAGGGCGGAATGGGGGAAAATTTGGATTGAACGTTTTCCTCTAGTGGGGGGAAATTCTTTATAGGGGAAAAAAACCCTTGAAAGACAGATTCTACCAATTTAGTTAATTTGGATTAACCTTTTATCCCCACTACTGACTTATGAGTTGGGTGCTGTGTACAAGTTGTTAAATGTAACTCAATCTCAGTCTTGTCATCCTTAAAATGGGGTAATAATATTCCACCTCATAGCTGTTCTAAGAATTAAGAGATCCAGAGCATGGTACACACAGCGAGTGCTCAGTACATATCTGCTATTGTCCCAATACTATTGTCCAGTCAAAGACACTTTTACAGCGACGCACAGCAGTTCGCAAATGTTTTCTATTTCACTTATACTATAGTTATGATCATATCGCCTGTGTTGGAGACTGAATTTTCAAGGCACTCAACCTACATATAGAAAACACTTCCCTGCCCGAAAAAGTTTTAATCATTCCATAATCTTTATCATTATAAGTCTTTATCATCATAAGTTGTGATTTTTCCCAATACCTGAATTACATGGATATATCTGAAAGTAGCACAGGCGCCTACACTGAGGGAACTGTTAGGAATTTGCAGACAGTGCCCCTAAATATTCTCACGTAGACACGTATTTACAATTTTTATTATGTGCAATTGACACATACTTGCAAGATATTTTTAAGGGACAGACTATGTGTTTCATTTGAAAGAGCAAAATTGCTCCCCACCAGAGCCAGGGAACACTTGTAGAGAAAGAAGAAAGAGTAGTGTGTCTGCAGCGGGTGGAGAGCCCTGAAAGTCTGAAGCTGGGTGTGTTATTTCTGGCTTCCCCTCCGGCCTCCTCCATGACTTTGGCAAAGCTACACAGGGCGTGGAAACAAGAGCCTACCCACACGATAGCATGGTTATTCTGGCATGAGAGTGGGTGTTGCAAATTGGCGAGCTACTTCCAAAGAACTGGAAGATAAAAGCAGATGTGAATTTTGACATACGCTCTGGGAGGGAGTTGGGGAAACGAGCATGCAGAAGGGGAAATACTCCTTTTGGTTTAAGCCGACAAAGGATCCAACTATTGAAGTAGGAGCTTTGCTCAACTGATGCTTTTATAAGTGAACTAGACTTTACATATTGGATTCCTTGCTCCCAAATATTTTGATTTGCTTTGGGGGGTGTCTTGAGAAACATTTTTTTTTCTCTTCGTCATTCTTAGGATTCTCCTCTCCGTTTGTTTCTCTGTCCCACCAAATAGAAGTCCATCAGTGGGAATAGAAGTCTCTTTCTATTTGAAGATTTATGAGGGCCTTGTAATAATCCTCTCTAAAGAGGAGCAACAAGAACCCCATGACAAAGTGTCACTGTAATATCTGATGATCGTCTTCCTCGTTTGCCAGTAACATTGAGATGTTTTCTGGCAATGCAAAGAACTGGCCAGGTCCACTCAATTCCATTTCCTTGTCAAAACTGAGCGGCACTAAAAGCCCAGCCTTTGGGAACCTCTGAATGTTTGGGATGCTGAGGAAGAGAACGCACGAGCTCCCATTATGAGGGGGCAGCCGCAAACAGTGAGGGGAAGAGAGACAGAGAACCAGAGCAGAATCGTGGCACCCTGCCCATCCGCAGGAGAAGCTGGCAGCTCACCTGAGAAGTGGAAACAACATTCCTCCAATTAGTTATCTCTCATCTTAGAAGCCTTTGTGAAGGAACCTGTGTTCTGGGGAGGCAGTCGAAGCCCCACAAAGTGATTAAGTCATTTTGAGGACCTACGGAATTACTCATCAAGGAAGGAGTTGGCTTTAGAGGGCAGATGAAGAGAACGGGGCAAGGGAAAGAAGTGTACGTGGTACAGTGTAGGGTGATTGGTGACGTTTATACTAAAGGGTTTAAGAAAAGAGTGATGCATCCTCTTTTCAGTATCCTTTGGAGAACTTTTTCTTCCCACCTTTCTGGTCCCTCCTCAGTCTCCCAGGCAAATCAACCCAGCCCTTCAATGCAGGTGCTTCTTGGGACTCTACTGGGTCTCTTTCCTTCTCATACTATGCACTGTCCCTAGATAACCCCAAATATTTCTGTGGTGTCAATAACTAACTGAATTTTGTAGATTCCTCCAAGCATAGCCTCAAGTTAGACCCTTCTTTTGAGCCTCATATTATACCTCTAACTGCCCGCGGGGCTTCTCTGCATGAGTACCCCCGAGACCTCAATCTCAGCAAGGTCAACACAACTCACCAGTTTTGTCCAGGCTTGTCCTCAAATCCTGCTCTTCTCTCTCTCTGTCATGTATCTGCCAACAGCATGGTCACTCACCCAACACTCAACCTCAATGAATATCTCACACATCCATCTCCTCCTCTCCATTCCCATGACCACTACTTCAGTTCAGACTCCATTCATTTCTCACCTGGATTGCTACCTGAAATCCCTCTCTCACGTCTCATCTCCTTCCCGTCAGTTCTTCACAGGGTTATCGTGGTACTATTTATACAAGATGAAGCATGTTGTGAAATGGGGTTTTGCTCCTGTCCTGCTTTTTGTCTGGAATCCCATTACTAAGAACCATAGGCCACTCTGAAGAGCCATGGAACTAGCAGGCACTCCCTCCCAGGGCTGACTGACCAGAGGCCAAATGAGATGCAGATCTCACTCCCAACACTGTCTCCAAAATATGTCTACGGAAGACTGGAGCTCAATAAGTTATCAGGGAAGAGGGGGTCATTGAGGCCTGGGGTAAAGGAAAACAATGTTTTGGCTTTTCTCCTCTCTTTCTCATAGGGACAAGAGGCTTCACTGTCCCTTGAGTCAAGGAAAGTGGAATATAAGAATTGTTCACGAAGAGTGGAGGTGCCCTCGAGGAAGGACACTGGAAACTCACTTCCCGGCTTGATGTTCACTGAGCGACATTAGCTTGGAGCAGAGGGTTCTCGGTAAAACTTGACTTGCATCCTCTGGAGTCTGCCAACATGTGTGAAGATAGAGGCAGATGTCTGCTTTTCTCCTGGAGTAGTCTGAAGACAGCTCAACTGGGGGAAAAGAAGAACCAGTGGATCAGCCTGAGTTCCCAGCAAGGATACACACATTTTCATGGGAACGTCATGTCACAGAGGGAAGCTGGACTCCTGCCATCTTTAAGGTATCCTGACCTGCCAGGAGAAAGGGATTGGAGGATACACTTTTGGACACAGGAGCTGGGGAGGTATCACAAGAGCTGATCTCTGGAAAACATCACCCATGTCAGGGAAGTACATGGTACAGAGAGCTTACAGAGTCTTCCAAATCTGAAAATGAACCCGCAAAAGGACACTTTCCTCTTTTCCTTGAATCCCCTCCTTCCTTCAAATCTTCTCCTGGAGGAGCCGAAACAGAAATGATAGAACAAACAGCAGGCTCCAAGCCCCAGCTCAGGACTGAGCAGAAGGAAAAGAAGCTGTGGATTGATTGTGAGATTGCTGTCTGTATGTAGACTCTACTGGACTTTTTAATATCTGTAAATGAGTCCATTGTCAAAGCAAGACTGTTCTTATAGCTGAACCTGACTGGAAACCTACAGGATCTTCTAGGGATGTCGTCAAAGGTTGAGGACAAAGGATCTGGCAAACACATTTGAAAGCAGTGCTGGGAGAAAAACAAAGTCACGTCTCATGTTCCAAAGTCAAAAATAACATGTCATTCCCTCAGTGGCTTCCAAGCATTACTCTTGGCACATAATAAGCCTAACTGGTTTCTTTTTTTATTGACTCTTTTCATATGCTTAATTTTCTTGTTTTTTCATCTATTTATTTATTGTTTTTGGCTGAGTTGGGTTTTCGTTGCTGCGCGTGGGCTTTTGCTAGTTGTGGCGAGCAGGGGCCACTGTTTGTTGCGGTGCACGGGCTTCTCATTGCAGTGGCTTCTCTTGTTGCAGAGCACGGGCTCTAGGAGCGCAGGCTTCAGTAGTTGCAGCACGTGGGCTTCAGTAGTTGCAGTGCGCGGGCTTCAGTAGTTGTGGGGTGCAGGCTCAGTAGTGGTGGTGCACGGGCTTAGTTGCTCCCTGGCATGTGGGATCTTCCCGGACCAGGGATCGAACCTGTGTCCCCTGCATTGGCAGGGGGATTCTTAACCACTGTGCCACCAGGGAAGTCCCAGCATAACTGTTTTTTAAAAAAATAAATGAATGAGCACATCCATATTAGAAAAGAAAAGTAAAGCTACTCCTACTCACATATTTCTGACCTACAAAAAAGAAAGACATTGAGAAGGCAGGTTATTAAACACTTTCAGAATATTAATTAGACCACGAATTGACCATCTCTTGTTCTTCCAGCTCCACCCATCTTGCCCCAAATATAATGTCTATACTATATCTCTATCTATAGCTACATCTAAATCCATATTCTTGTCCGTATTGTATCTTATGTCATTAATGAAAACATACGGACAGATGTTCTTAGTTTGTAGCTTTCATTACTTTGAGTGCTCATAGAACGTTTTACCATGTTCAAATCAGTAACCAATGAAGATAAGGGAATGAAATAGAATTTGTTAGATATTGATATCTATATAGTTATCCGTATCTATAGAGATGTATAGATACAGGTATTCCTTTTTCCTTCCTTTTGTCCCGGCCTGTTTCAGCTTTGCTGCTGAGAATCCCCCGGAAGTGTGGCTGCAACTGATCCCTGGGACTCTCTCTGGCCACCATAGTGAACCCAGTGGCAATCTTGCAGGCCAGCATCATGTGCTACCCACCCAAGGCACAGAAACTCCTTAGAAAATCCTTTTCACTCTTGACAAAGCCTAGCTCCCAAGACTTGATGCAAAATCATATTCTGGTAATTAAAAAAAATAAATGAACAAATGACTTTTTCTTTCTCTTTGCAATCCCATCCCGACAGCCCTGTAGATAATATTTCAGGCTGGCTTGAGAGAAAGGCTTAGAAATGTGAAAAAGGAAATAATTTTTTCTTTTAAATTACGCTGATACAAATTTGAACCATGAACTGGATCAGGCTCTGTGCTTGTCTATGGAGTTAAAAAGATGAAAAAGATATGACCCCAGCATACAGAATGCTCTTTCTGGTGGAGATTTATGTAAATGGATAATTATAACATGGAATGAAAATGCACAGATAGACTCAACACTCAGACATTCCCGGGCTCCCGAATTCCCCCTTCCTCTTCTTTATTTTGTGATGTCCTGAACACTGGCTGGGCAGTGAAAAATCCAAAGTTAAGACTTCTTATTTGGGCTCAGTTATCTGGCAAATAGTTTATCAGGGACGGTCAAGAGAACACATCCAAACATTTCCAAACATACACTCTGGGAAGCAGTGGCCTCGTGGTACCCAAGGTGAAGAACGGATAGGGGTGGCAAGAAATGATTCTTTTTCTGATGGAAGAGTTTCAAAAAGATACTAAAAATCTGTTGCTATGTAACATTTTGAAAAAAATAAGTTGTGCATGAATCCGAATCTACACCTCCTAAAATGAACAATAGCTACAGATTTAGTAGCTTTCATAGCAAAATTGATCTGGAAAGTTGGTGAAAATGGATACCAAAACATCAGATGGGAAAGCACATTGCAAAATGGCTTTATAATGTTAAGCATGAAAGGATGATACCGTCTCCATTAAATATGATGGATCAAAACTATTTTCTAATTTCTTATGTAATTTTTACCAAACATTATGTTGCTGCAATAATGATGATTCAAATAAAAATGGAAATATCCAATCAATTAGATAATCTTGGCTGAGTACTAAATCAGAATCTCACACAAACAGAGTATTTTCCCCTGCAAATAAGTAACTCCTGGGTTGTGTGTGCTCTGGGGTTTGTGAAGCCAGGATTGTTTGTGTGAATCAAGTAACTCCTTCTAACTGCATTGCTTTTTAGACGCTCTGCTATCCAAAAATCGTGTTTGACCTTGTGGGGATTTTTTTGTAAATGGTCCACAGGAATTAAATATATTAATAAGTTCACTTGGTTCTAAATATTATTAGCATAATCGTGTAAAGCCTAAATCCTTCCAGTTATAATGTACACAGCTACTTGGTCCAAGCTTTAAACAAAAGAAAAGCAGCTCTTCAGCAATGCACAGTGGGAATGAGGGCTTGTTTTATAAGTTCATTGCCAATAATTTTATAAGGTTAATGATGCTGCTTTGATAATGGATCCCCAGTATCAATCCTTCTAAGTATGATTTTATCATGTGTGGAGAGACTTGTTAGTCATAAAAATCAGGAATTTTTTAAATCAAACATGTATACATTATTTCAAATGATCTAAATATGAACTTACTGAAGAGTTGGATTAGATGTCCTGGAATTGAGGCCTAAGCCTGAGAGTGTGTTTATCTCTGGGTTCTGACCATCAGTTAGTCATTCCAATAAAATGTGAACTGAAAGGTAAATCCTCTTTAAAAGTTGAAGGCTGAAATGCAGCTATCTGGCACCAAATATTTCCCAACACTCCATTTAATAATCCTCCTGATTCATGGTTACCAAATTGCCCATCAATCAGCGAAGAAGAACTTGTAAACTGGGCAGGGGGATGAACCTGGACCAGGTGTATTTAGGCACAATTTACTGTCTGTCTGCTTCTCTTGTTTGGAGGGGACTGAGTGGGCGTGCAATGGGGGCAATGCCACGGGGAGGAAGGGCGGCAGGTTTCTGGAAGTGCCTGGGGCTGGAGAAAAACATGAAACTGGGTCGCACCAGCAAGTTGTATTCTTGTGACAGCAAGTTTTTGATACTATTAACTATTAGACCTCTGAAATCTCTAAATCTTAGGCAAGATCTGAGTGATCAACAAGCTTGGCGTCCCCAGTAAATTGGGGGAGACTAATTTCCTCTTCTTTAACCCTTCCCTTTTCAGATCCATCATAAGTTCTATGGGCAGGTATATTATTCCCAAGCCCCCATCACTCTCCTCTATACTTTCTCTCTCCTACACACACATACACACACACACACACACACACACACACACACACAGATACACACACACAGCAGAACACACTCAAGAAACCCAGTCTGGGCCATCTTGACTAACTGTGTCTTGTCTACTTTCTGTAGTAATCTTTTTAGGGGAAGCATTTGAGCTGTTTTAGAACCGAGACAGGGCTTTTGGGCTCTGTGTGGCTGCCATCTTCTCCCACCTTTCATCAAGGAGGCCACACCCTGAGAACTGCTGTTTTGGCATCAAGAATCACAAGAACTGTGTTGAGACATGGGTGAACCATGGGGAAAACTCTTCACCGGGCTGGGAGGGAGGCGGAGCTGGCCGCTTCTGAGGAGGGACTGACTAGGTGGGGGCAACCCGCTGCAGAGATACCCTGTACCCCAAAAACGCTCCCTAAAGGCAGGACCATAGAGACAAAGGAACAGAAACCCGGGAACAGTGACCCAGAATGACTGAATCATAAGAATGAAAGTAACCAGGAGCCTGTTTTCTGTTTCCCCTAAAGCCAACCAGCAAAGGTTGCCCTTCGGCTATATCAGCAGAAAGACTGATCTCAAGAAACATGCTCCCTGTCTGGCAAGCCTCCTTTGGCATTTGAGACTCTGGTATCCACAGTCTTGGAACAAAGAAGTTTCGTTTTTCAAGAGCTGGCTGGAAATTTTAGAGAAGGAGAATTCCTCTTGAGTTTCACACGTTCGAGAGATTAGAAGAAGGGTGGGGTACAAGTGTGCTGACATATTCTACTCTTACTCCCTGATTTCTTGGAAAACACCATGTTGTCACTGATTCCTAGGGCTTCAGAGCTATCCAGGTGCGGCTGCTCCAGTGAATGGGCTGTCCCCAAGCTGGTATCTGGGCAACCCTCTCTTTAGTTCAGTACAAAGCAAAGCACATGACACAGTCAGTGATGAAGTGCTGACCGCTATAGCATACCCACATCACCAAATTTAGGGGCAACAATAACAGTCTGTTCCTGTGGGGTCCCGGCTTTCGCTTGTAGTTTCTTGTTTGCTTCTGATCTTCTCCTCCTGACTGCCTGCCGTGTGTGCCTTGAGTTCCATATCAGATCCAGAGACAGAGCCTTAAAGAGATGACTTAACCAAAACCCACATTTGCTTAGGCCAATTCTCTGTTATATGTCTATTTAATTTGGTTAAAGCCGAGGCAGTAAATCGCCAAAGATGCTACAGCCTTTGACTTCTGTTGCACAGCGTGGTAGGAGCACTAGATTTAGGGGAGAAAATGAATTTTGATACTTACCACTTATCGCGTACATGGCTTTGACAAGCCACGTAACTTCTGTTTCTTCATGAATGGAGTGGAGCTCAGAGGTTTGTGGGGATTAAATTGGATAGAGGTATTTATGGTGCTTTCAAACTATAGTGCTGTAGCATTGTTAAGGGATTAGGTCCTGTATTAGTCAGAATAACTGATGTTAGCTGATGTAACAAACAAACCCTAAACCAGGGGTTTAAGAAAGTAAAGGTCTATTTCTTGCTCATGACAGTGCCCAATGCAGGTTGGTGGGATGGGAAGTAGGTGGGTGGGCTTTGCTGCTAGCTGTCATGTAACGACCCAGGCTCCTTCCTTTACGTTGCTCTGCCTTCTTCTAATGCCTTGTCCTCAACCAAGGAAAGAGGTAAAATATGGGGAAACGTATCTGCTCTTAACCGCCTTGGCTGGAAAGTGACTCACACGCCAGGGGGTTGGAAGCAGCATTCTGGCTGTGCCCATGAAGAAGAGGACAGCATAGATATTGGTGAACACTAGAATTCCCTGCTACAGAGCCTGACAGTGTTAATGATTATATCCCTCCATGGAGAAATTATTTCATGCTTATTACGCTCTGTTTAAAGTCAAATGCCATTAGGAAAGACACACTCTCTTTGACAATCGCCGTCAGAGATCAAGTTGAACAAGCTGCTTTGTATGTTTAATAAATACATTCAATCTTTCAATGCAAATTTTAGGCAATGGATCATAAAGAAAGAAGTTTACTTTGGAGCTGCTGAATAAAATAGAAAAAAAGAAGAAGAACCCCCTGATTGAAAGATGGCAATCAGTATTTATGTATGTCAATCACATAGCCAGGTCCTTCGCTTCCTCTTACACTTAGGATTAACTAGTATGCCAGTGCACTTCAGTAATGGCCAACGCTAAAATTGCTCAGTGGCTAAGGTTTGTTATTTCCTGTTCATGCTTTATGTCAAACACAGTTGGCAGAGGGCTCTGCTGATCTTCATCACTCATGGAGCCAGCATCCCTCTCTACACGTGCTCCTATAATCACGCGGGCAGGAAAAGAGGACAGAAGCTCTTAAAAGTTTCTCTCTGGAAGAAGCAGACCTCACTTCTGCTCACATTTCATTAGCCAAAAAGGTCGTGTGACCACGCCAAACTTCAAAGGAAGCAGAACATGACCCAGTAGGAAGGATGCATTGGTACCTGGGTCAATGGTTTTCGCTCACACCCTCTCTGTCTCTTATTCCTTGTTGGGAGAAAAAGCAAGTGAATGAAGACAGGGTGAATGGAGAGACAAACAGAAATATTTTGCCTAATGATCTGGAGGCATTTCAAACTATGTTGATAGAAAAAAATAATCTGCATCATCAAACAGAACTTACAAATGATGTTGAAGTCGTATTGCCCTTGAATCCAGAACCAAAGCTGTATACAACCCTAAAGTTTTTTTTGTTTGTTTTTTGTTTTTACGCGGGCCTGTCACTGTTGTGGCCTCTCCCGTTGCGGAGCACAGGCTCCGGACGCGCAGGCTCAGCGGCCATGGCTCACGGGCCCAGCCGCTCCGCGGCATGTGGGATCTTTCATGGACCGGGAAACGAACCCGTGTCCCCTGCATCGGCAGGCGGACCCTCAACCACTGCGCCACCAGGGAAGCCCAACCCTAAAGTTATTTTAAACAACAACATGGATGAACCTCAGAAGATGTATGCTAAGCAAAAGAAGCCAGATGCAAAAGACCACATACTGCATGGTGCCATTTATATGAGATTTTAGAAAAGGCAAAACAGAGATTTGGAGATTAGTGGCTGCTGAGGACTGGTGTGTGGGTGGAGAAGATTGACTGCAAAGGGACATGAGGACACTTTTTAAGGTGATGGAAATATTATATACCATGATTGTGCTGGTGGTACCATCACTATATGCGTTTGTGAAACTTATCCGATTGTACTCTTAAAACTGACAAGTTGTGCTGAGCTTAGGTTGTATGTCAGTACAAAGCCAGCGCTTTAGAGACCCTATGGTGCATCATTTGTAAACTTTGTTTTAAACTTAGGTTTGTATTTGAACTGTGTGTTCTTGAAAACCTACACGAAGTGTTTTCTTGAGGATAAACATGTTATTCTCTTTGTTTCAATTAATATGACTATGGGGAATCTAGTAGTTCCTGACTGCACAAATGAAGAGTCCATGAAACCCTAATTGATTGCTCTGTCCAGTGCTTCCTTCTGAAATAAAATCATCAAAGGGGTTGTTGACATTGTTTTTATTCCTAGGCTGTCCCATTTGAAGTAGTGTAACTACAGCTGTGGACAGAACCAATAGACAAGAGAGCAGTGTCTCAGACGTTGGCAGAAGTCTGTGGGTTGGGCCTCAAGGTAGCCTGTGGCCTGAGGTATGATTTGGCTTCAGAGCTCTTCCTAAATACAGTGCTCTGTATCAGAAAACAGAACAAAATAAAAAACCAAAACCTCTTCCTTGGAGAGTATAAAATACACAGCACAAGTCCACAGGAAGAGCACAGATCCTCCAAGTTCCTTCTCCTAAACATGGGCCTTTTCAACTTTTTATCAAGGCTATTGAGGCCAGGATGATGAAAATTAGAGGAAGTGTAGGAAAGAAAAACGGAGACAAGAGGGGGTCCAAGGTGGACCATGTTCTCTAGGCTTGCCTTCTCTCCCATCGGTAGCAGGCCCTGACTCCCCTTAACCGAGTTCTTCCCCCACGTGAGAACCTGCCTGCAGCTCAGCTCTGAGAAGGAGACCCCAGCAGGAGCTGCAGGCAGAAGCCATGGGAGAAAAGGCACAAGCTGTCACTAGCGGCGTGACCGTTGATGGTATGATAAGCCCATGCGGTAGAGTGAAGGAAGGATAAAGAGAGAGCAGAGAGGGATCAGAATAGGCTATCAGAGCAGAAGCAGAGGCAGCGGTAGACAGCTGAAGAACGATGGGCACCAGAGTTACTTTTATCCTACACAACGTCCAACTTTTGGTGGGACATGAGTGGGCAGCAGCTTGACTGATTTCCTGTGCTTTTCTCAATTCCCTGCACATCTATCTACCACGGTTTGCATCCTTTCTTCTTTACTCCAGCTCTTTTCCATCTGTGTCAGTTCTTCCGGTTTTACAAATCAACTGATATCTTTTTCTTCTCAGGTTCAGAGCTCCCAGCTCTGTGGTTGGCCTCTCTTACCTGACACAAGTTAAAGGTCCTAATCTTTATTTTTGTGCCAAATCAGGTGACTGGTGGCCCAATGACAGCAATCTCCAGCTTTGCACTTACTGTTAGTACCTCTCCCTTGTCAATTGATTGCATCTATTTGCGCATCTCTTGAACTCTGCTTGAAGGTGAAGATCACTTCTTACATCTTTTTACCCAAACAGTGCTGTAAATTTGACACAATAGGTGTGAAATACAGAACTGTTGCTTTTATTTAATTTTTCTTGGAGTAACAGAGATCTGGAATTCTCTGGCAAATCAGTTTGTCTAGAAACCAGTGGTATCTCTAGGTTTCCCTAGAAAATATCAGTACCACTATACTTAAGCTATTTTATGTGGTGATCTTTAATATTTCAACAAATTCCCACCTAACTCTATGCTAGAGACCCCAGGGTCCTTCCAGATACTTCCAAGAAGGTCCAGAATTTAACAAATAAGATTAGTTTTAATTTATTGAAGATTAGAACAAGATGGAATCTTAAAGATGAGCACATTCAACGCTTTAATATCACGAAGGAGAAAACTGCATCCCTGGGATTTCACTGACTTTGCCTAAAACCCTACAGCCAGTTAATGGCAGAAATGAGTCTTAAACCAAGATTTACTAATGTTTATTCTTTTGTGTTTATCATGACAGGAGGCCTCTTCTCTACTTAATTTTTAAAATAAAATAAATGCATGGAAATTTTAACAGGAGTGGGGAGTCTCACTGAAAAACCAGTGACAACTTGGTACAGTGGTTTTCAGGTAGGATTTTCTTCAGCATGACTGGTGGGCTTTGTAAAAGAGACTGATTCCCAAGTCCCCCTTCAATCAGCAGGATAAAAACTCTCAAGGGAGACCCAGAAATGTGTAATATAAGAATAGTTATTATTGATTCTGATGAACCTCAGTTAAGAGCCACTGAAAGTAGGAAAAACTGGACTTTGATTTCAACGGCTCTGAAGTGGAATCTGAGAGATTCTACTTACTGTGTGATCTTGAGCCAGCTGCTTAACCTCTCTGAGCTTCACGTTCCTCATCTGTAAAAAAGGAGATGACAATGGTAGCTCTATAGAGTTAATGACATGAAACACTTAGCACAGTTCCTAGCACAAAGGACACCCACAATACACGCTGTTTTTACACGGCATCCTGGAAATTCTCATATTCTTCTCTAAGAAGAGATCACATTTGCCCTAGTAGTTGAAGGCATGGGCTCCAAGATCAGAGAAACCTGAGTCCCAAGCCCACCTCTGCCATTTAATGTTTATATAGCTTTGGAAAAATTACTCAAATTGTCTATGTCTGAGTATTTTCTTCCGCATGGGTTAACAATAGCATAGTGGTTGGCATATGCCAAAAAAACCCCTGTATTATTATGACCATTATTATTACTATTATTACCACTCTATTCTGACACCTAATATACAGATTTTACCAGCTGAAGCCTCTTCGTTTTATTGTGACTAAATGGGACTAGCTATTCAGGTGCTGAATAAGACATCATAAGATGGCATAAATCCACCATTAGACACTGTCTTACGGTGCACTTATATTTTTATTGACATAATTTACATACAATTGAATGGGTAGATATTCACTGTACAGATAAATTAGTTCTGAAAAATGCAAACACTCATTTAATTCACTTGTCTATCAGGTATGGAACTATTGTTTTCACTCCAGAAAGTTCCCACACGCCCCTTCCCAGTCAAGCCCACCTCTCCGCCCGTGAAGAGACAACTACCATCCAGATTTCTATCATGATGGATTAGCCTGACGTTTCTGGAATATTTTCCGTAATGCTTTCAAAATCCTCCACATTGTTGCCTGTATCGATAGTTTACTCCCGAATACACTTTGTTATTGTAGTATCGTTAATTTACAATGTTGTGTTCATTTCTGCTGTACAGCTGAATACACTTTTAATTATTTAGTAGTTGAAAGATTACTTCACTCACTGCACTCATTCTGTAAGTCCTATACCAGAGAAATAACTTACATGATCAACTATTAAAAAAGAAGTAGTAAGGGTTATAGACACCACATTGCTGATGCAGAACTCTTAACAGCTGGTGGCAGGAATAAAACTAAAACATGATGACTGTAAAATCTGGATTCGGCCATTTGGTCACCTCAGTGGGGAAAAGGTAGACCAGTCTTGGCTTGAGAGCTTTATTCCAGTCTGATATTTTCATGGAGATATCTGAAAATTAAAATGGGGTACTACCAGGGTCACAAAATGCCTTCAAAGTGTTTTTAAAATTAGGAGGCACCACATTTTAAAAATTCCCTAGAGCAGCGATGTCCAATGTGCATGGTTCCACAGGCAAAACTGGAAAGCAGTGTATTAGGTCTTCCACATTTATCTAAAAATAAGAAAGATGTTGAGCTTTACTAACGTGTATGATGTGGATTGACACGGCTCCTTGTGTCCATGGTGGGAAGTCAGGTGAAGGAGGAAGAGGAGGTCCAATCCACCAGCATCCTCCTGGTGCTCTTAGCACTTTTCAGTGTATGGCATTTACGTGAGCCCTTGTGGAAAGGACTTAAGGACGATATCATCTAGTTTTTTGTTTTGTTTTGTTTTGTTTTGTTTTTGCGGTACGCGGGCCTCTCACTGTTGTGGCCTCTCCCGCTGCGGAGCAACAGGCTCCAGACGCGCAGGCTCAGCGGCCATGGCTCACGGGTCCAGCCGCTCCGCGGCATGTGGGATCTTCCCAGACCGGGGCACGAACCCTCATCCCCTGCATCGGCAGGCGGACTCTCAACCACTGCGCCACCAGAGAAGCCCCATCTAGTTTTAATTAAATCAACCATCACAAAATATGGGCTTAAAATTAATCCTGCAAAGAGCTCACAATGAAAGACAACACGGTGAAGTAAGCACCAGCAAAGATGGCAGCATTGACCTTTCTCTTCCTGGGAAGTTCTTTGTCAACTGCACTGTAAACTTAAGACATTAATAGTCTCATCACCCCTGAGAAGAATTGGGCAGAAAACATTTGAAATTATCAAGAAGACTATTTGAAATAGGGACTCACTTTCATTATCATTAAAGATAAGCTTTGGCTGAGCTTATGCTGAGCCTGTCTGTTAACTCACGATAACATGAAGCCATCATGGTTAGCAAGACATTTAAAAGTATTGCCGATTTTATCTTCATCTTTCAAGTGTTCTATTTTTAGGACATTCTGGTTCTATTTTTGTATATGTTTTAATATATATACTATTTCATATGTTAAGTAATTTCTGAATAAATATACATGTATTGGAGGTATTCAACTATTTTACCACAATAATGAACAATCTAGTGTAATGCAACATGAAGCTACTTCTGTGTGTACTCTCCACTGTGAAGTACTTTTTATCTCTGAATTACAAAGTGAAGAGCAATGAACTTAGGGATACGTGGGTTCAAGTTCACTACGTTCTAATGACATGTGTGGTTTGGCCTCATGAAGCTGCTCCGCCCTGTAGTTGTGCTTCTGGAATGTGGCTGGATGTAATGTGTATTACATTTAAAGAATATAGTGCCTTCCAAAGTAATGCAAAACACCCTTTTTTTTTTTTTTGACTATTCTCCCAGAAATTTGCATATTCCCTTACTACCTCGATGTGCTGAACACTTACTACCAGGTTCCTTAATGTCCACAATCATGTAGATTCACGCAACTATGTTTTGCTATTTTGAATCTTGAATTTATTCGACCCCCATGAGCTTGCTTATTGTTTGACTGGAATGTTTAATGAGTGGGAAGAGGAAAAAATAGAAAACAGAAAGAGAAAAATAGAAGCTTCTAAATATCAGAAGTGAAACTGGGATTCTTTTTAGGCAACTAATCGTAGTATCTGCTACCATAGTAATCCTCTGCCTTGTGTAGTGCTTTTCTTCCAAAGAATGTGAAACACTTTATAGACAGCTTGAGACCACGTGATGAATCCACATCCGAACTAGGAAGATGTCAGCTCCTGGTTAATTTTTATGGATAAGTGCCTTTGGGACTTATACCTGAAGTCAGGGTTTAATTACTCATCTAAGAAATGAGGGGAATTTTGATGGGAAGAGGAAAAAATAAAAAAGAGAGAAATAGAACAGCAGAAAGAGCGATAGCAAACGTCACTGGTTATTTTCCAGTTAACTTTGTTTTCTTCTGTCACTTACCACCTCTGCGAAATTTAATTGGTTTTCATCAGGTGGTGGCCAGATCCCAGTTTGGTGATTACCTTCCGCCTGCTCAGAGTGTTCCTAGCAGTTTCAATTTTCTCTCTTTTTTAAGTTGCTTGTGCTGCTACTTGGTGGAACTGTGTTTATGTGAGGGACAAAGCATTTGCTGAGAAATACTTTTCGTGTGCCCACATTATAGACTAAACATTCCCAATACATGTGCTTGAGACCTTCTCATAAACATTCCTCAAATGTCCTTATTCTATAACATGTAGAGGAGCATATCCTTAAAAATACTTTCTAGTTTTGGCCATGAATTGATTTATTTCTACATAACAGATGCTTTTCTGATAAAGCTCCTTGACTCACCATTTTTAGAAGGCAGCCCATGCTGGATTCAACTGCCCCTGTTGATATGCTGTTTTGTAGATCTAGTCTATTTTTTCTTGCATTATATGTTTAGTCTACCTGATTAGTCTGCAATCTCTCAAGGACAGTAGCTGTACTCATTGCTTCCTTTGGCGGTATTTACTCAGTGGAAGCATTTTCTTCACTACTGTGATATAAGCTAGCGTTCCCCCACCCACCCCCAATTTTCAGGCGGCATGCGGAGCCTCGCGTACAGGGTACATTTAGATGGCAGTGTAGAGCTTATGCTTATGATTTACTCATTCGTTCAACTAATATTTTTGATCTCCTACTACCTGCCAGAAGCTATTTTAAACTCAACAGTAAACAGACAAGAATTTCTGACCTCATGTGGCTGGCGTTTCAGTGAGGGCAAAACAGATGAAAAACAAAATAGGGAAAATATTGAGTAAGTTAGCTAGTTCTAAATACCAAAAGGAATAAAACACCTAAAAGGTAGCATCTGAATATAGACCAAGAAAATGAGGGAGTAATCCATGGAACAATCTGGAAGGAAAACGGTCCCTGCAGGGGAGAGAAAGTGCACTAAGGCGGGAGCAGGAATAGTTTGTTCAAGGAAGAACAAAGAGGCCGTCAGGCAGTAGCAGAGTGAGCATCTGGGAAAGCAGTGGGAGGAGAACTCAGAAACGTACTGGGCCCAGCAGTGCAGGGGCTTGTGGGTTACTGAAGAGACCTTACTTTTACTCTGAGGAGAAGGAAAGCTATTTGTTTACTAGGGCTGCTGTAACAAGTCACCACAAACTGGGTGATTTAGGCAACAGAAATTTACTGTCTCACCATCCTGGAGGCTAGAAGTTCAAAATCAAGGTGTTGGCCGGGTTGATTCCTCCTGAGGGAGAATCTGGAGCAAGCCTCTCTCCTTGGCTTGTAGATGGCCGTCTTCATGTTCACATGACATTCTCCCTGTATTTGAGTCTGTGTCCAAATTTCCCTTTTTAATAAGGACACCGGTCGTGTTGGATTACGGTCCACCCTCATGACCTCATTTTAAAGACCCTATCTCCAAATAAGGTCATACTCTGAATTAAAAGAGTTGAGGATTTCAACATAAGAATTTTGGAGGGACACAATTCAATCCATAACAGAAGCTACTGCAGGTTGTGGAGTACAGCAGTACAGGGGCTAACTCTACTTAAAAGAATCGCTTGGGCTTCCCTGGGGGCGCAGTGGTTGAGAGTCCACCTGCCGAGGCAGGGGACACGGGTTCGTGCCCCGGTCCGGGAAGATCCCACATGCCGCGGAGCGGCTGGGCCCGTGAGCCATGGCCGCTGAGCGTGCACGTCTGGAGCCTGTGCTCCGCAATGGGAGAGGCCACAACAGTGAGAGGCCTGTGTACCACAAAAAAAAAAAAAATTTCTACCTTAAAGGAACAGATTAATATAAGGAAGTGAAAGGGTTTATATCAAAGTTGCAACATGTAGGAAACATCCAGTACACTCTTCTTGGATTACAGAAGCCAAGCCCCACCCACGTCAGTCTAATCGTCTTCTAGGCTTTAAAGTTATCAGTCAATGTTTCCCAAAGGTGCTTTTCGGAACCTATGTAATTAAAAAGATTTTAAAGTAGCCATACTTTAAAGAAGCCCTGCTCTTCATCATGTCTTTGAAAAGTGAGGCAAGATCTTGGTGGTCTGAGCACTGTAGCTGTACAATAATCGAGCACAGTCCCAGTATGATAAAATAAGCAGGTCAGCCCCTTTAGGGGCCATAAGACGATGTGGCTTTTGTGAAACAAACCTGTATGTTTAACGAGAGGGCCTACATCAGTCTCTGCTACTGAAGATGTTTACTATTAGTGATTCTTGCTATGGAGGGACTAAATGTTTCCCCACTTCCCCAGCCCTAGGGAACAATTGCTCCATGTAAGTTACAACCCGTAGATTTGTTGGCTGAGCAGAAGAATGGATTTTGGTGTTTTGGGAGGCCACCGCAGGTATAGCTCAGTTATAGGAACGGCAGTGATACATCCTGAGGAGGGTGGGATTGAGTGCAGGCAGGAAGCATCTCTCCGAACCTCAAGGATGGAGTCCTCCTCTAATGTTGACGTCATAAATGGTCAAGGATGGGCAGGGTCCCCAAAGTCAGCAGACTCATCCAGAATTAAACCATCCTAGGAAAACAATCAACCATTTTGTTTTTAAAAAATGACTCCACGGAAGGTCATTACAATAGCGGCCAAGGTTGCGCTCCTAAGCAAAAGTAATTTTCCTTGTCTCTAACTTGGATGATTTTCTTTTCCTTTAAGATACCTTTTAAAAGTCATATATCACACCAATAACAAATCAACATCGACTTTTATATGACGAGAGGCAGATTCATGGATTGTAGTTTTAGATAGACATTTACTTTTCAGATAATTTGAAACTTGAGAATTTAACAAATTAGCTCATTTCATCTAAGAACTAATGGTCTTTCTCTGAGTCATTCACAACTGAGGGATTAAAGAAAACATCTTCTTGGTATATTAGTCATGCAGGAGCCTTGACTTAGCTTGGAGAATGTTTATGGGAATGAGAAGTAGTTTTTTGGTTTCAGATTTCTAGTGTGCTAAATTTCCTTTTATGAGTAAACCAGTCATGAGTTTGGAAAGATGAGCGTCAACATGAATGCAGCTTACTGATTTGGTGGTTATTTGAACAAGAATCTATATAATTCAGCAGATATCAGGAGCCTTACATGAAGTTCTAACAGTTTATGTGAACTTTAGTCATGAAAACATCTATGATATGGGTAATGATATACCGGGAAAACTATTTGGAGACAATTTTCCATGGATCTCTTGGGTTTCTGCAAGTCTTGTGAGTCGAGACGCTGACTGGCTTTGTTCTGGACTATCTTTTCCAGGATGCTTTTATATCAACAGGCTTGGAAGACAGACACTTCTCTTCCCAGAGCAAAGGGCAGGCTTGTTTAAAACATTGGAGGATGGAGATAGTGTCTCCTTCCAGAGTAAGGATAGGTGTGCTTATTGCTCAGTATAATAAAGGTAGTACCTCCTTTGGAGCAAAGGGAAGGCATGATTACTGCCCATTATAAAAAAAAATCTGGGTCCCTTAAGCTCAGGGCTCCTCCCCTGTAATGCAAACATTTGTGTGTGCAGGTGTCCCCTGTCCCTCTTTGTGTTTCATGGGAGCATTGAGTCTTGGGGGAACAACAAGGAAATGCTGATATTCTTACTACCACTACTGCTGTGAGTCATAAAGTCCTCTGTCTCTGATTTAGGCATCTCATGTCTTCTACCAGCGTCTGGCAAACTGTGACAGGCTAACTCCTTAGCTTGCAAGTGGGGTAAAATCTCAGACCTGACACAGTTTTTTTTTTGTTTGTTTTTTTATAAATTTATTTATTTGGCTGCATTGGGTCTTCATTGCTGTGCGTGGGCCTTCTATAGTTGCAGCCAGCAGGGGCTACTCTTCGTTGCGGTGCATGGGCTTCTCATTGCAGTGGCTTCTCTTGTTGCAGAGCACAGGCTCTAGGCGTGCAGGCTTCAGTAGTTGTGGCTCACGGGCTCTAGAGTGCAGGCTCAGTAGTTGTGGCTCACGGGCTTAGTTGCTCCGCGGCATGTGGGATCTCACCAGACCAGGGCTCAAACCCATGTCCCCTGCAATGGCAGGTGGATTCTTAACCATTGCACCACCAGGGAAGCCCCTGACACAGTTTTGACAGTTACATTGATATGCATTGGAAAGGTATTGTGTGTGTGTGTGTGTGTGTGTGTGTGAGAGAGAGAGAGAGAGAGAGAGAGAGAGAGAGAGAGAGAGAGAGACCTTCCATGTAAATGAGTTGGTTTAGAATTTCTGATAAACTAGCAAAATAACAAAAAATTTTTAAAAGGCTGTCTCCACCACTGTTACATTTTAAAGCTGGTGATTATCCCCTAGATTGTAGATTCTTAACAGGAAGGAACTATGCCTTCGTTTCTGAAGTCATAGCTCCTTGCTCTGTGCCTGACACATAGTAGGTATTCAGTAAGTATTTGTGGAACCAAAGTTAAATAAAGCACACCACTGCAGGGTGCTTTTTTTATTGCACAGCCTCTTTTAATAATTTCATTTGATAATTATTAAGCTTTACTCTTGAAAAGGGGTGTTACTAATATTTTGAGTATTAAATCATACAAATGTGCATTTTACTATAATTTTATCAAAAACTAGTTTCTCTTTAAAGGCTGATTATCAAGCTGCTCTGCATTTTCTAATGTGTTTTGACTATATCCAGCCTCATGGAATGGAGCAGAGTTGGCGAGTTAAGATATTTTACTTCTCATCATTGGACAAAATGAGGTTGAAAATCATTTTCAACCTCTGTGATCCTATGGTACTGATCTCCTATTTCTCTCCCATGAATCTGAAGAGTATTAATATTCATTTCAAAGTCATTCTCTTTGTAAGTCACATTCTCTGGGATTCCTTTTCTCTCTTTAGGAAGGCACACCTGTCTCTGCCTGGAGATGGAAAAATGTAAACAAAAAAATAATTCACCAGGAGGGAAAAGTGGTGCAAATACTAAGCCTGTGGTTATTTGTGCATCTGAGGCTGGGATTCTCTCTCACGGTCTATTCCAGACAGTTTATCTGAGCCCAGGTGGGTCAGGCGTTCTTTGGCTCTGGGGCCGGGATGGAGTGCAAAGCTGGAGCTGAAGATTGGGAACTCTCCTTATAAAGTTCCCATTACCATCCTTGGAATAGAGCAAGGATTACTTTACTCTAAACGACTAGTATTAAAAATATTGCTGTGAATGAAAAATTCAGTTTAATTGTTGAAAGCATGAGGCTTAGGGTCGGGCAGATCTCCTGTCTGGCCTGGGAATGAAACCCGCGCCCCAGAGCGGAGTGGGGGTGAAATGTCATCGTATCTGTCGTGGCCCCAGTGCTGTGACTGCGCTGTGGAGAAGGGTTCAGAAATCTTAATTATAGCAACTGTTATTTCACCTATTATTCGTATGCCAGGCAGGCCAGAAAGAAACACATTTGCCTTTCCGTTGGCATGGGGTAGGGTGGGAACGGGCGGAGGGTTGGGTCCGGTGAGGAACTGGAGCAGAAAAAGAAATAGCAGGTGTGAATAGATCTCCTGTTAGAGAAGGTTCTGGAGAAAGTGATGTCTCTGCATCCGAAGGTCCTGGGTTTTTTTCTGTGTTTTTATTTTTGTCACAGTTGCTTGGGATACAATAACTCTCATAAAGATTCATCACTCCACAGGTGTTTTGAATCAGAAAATAATGAAGAATAGGACCCAGGTTCTGGCCTCAGAATCTCCTACAGGCCATTCAAAGGTCTTTCATAAACGGTATCTTAAATAGGGATCAGGGCACTAATTCTATTAGAACTGAATATTTCTCTTCTTAGAAAAGTGCAGTGTACCTTTTCTGGCTGAAATCTAACTTGAATGTGCTGCCGAACACTTTCTGCAACAAACTGTGATGTAGAAAATCTGTCCCAAAATTCTGCGGAGGAACAAAGCATCACCTAGCGTGCAGAGACGGGCTCGTCTGAACGAGGTTAATCTCCAGAGCTTGTTTAGTTCAAAATACTCTATACTCATTAACTCCTTGTCGTTTGTGACACACAGAGAGAAAAAGCACGTGCACATCTGCGTGTGTGCATGTACCTGTGTGTGTGATACAGAAGAGGAAAACTGAAGGGGGAAACGTGACCGAAGCTTGATGTTAAAAGGAATACTGAGTCAATGTTATTCTAGGCAGCACGCACAAATTTCAACTTAGAAACTGGCAAGTTGGTTGTATTTTTCAGATGAGCAAAGTGCATACTTTCAGAATGATGGAAGACTATTTCAGCATGATATTTAATAAGTCTTTTATATTGATGACAAAATGCCAGGCTCAACCAGACTGAGCCGAGCTACCACCATTCGATCAGGGGCAACCACTTTCTCAAGAGACCAAGACACTCCCTGGTGAGCCAGACCGCACTCCGGGGGAGAGACGTTTTATTTATTTTGTGGATGAAATGATATGGCATACACCACGGGTCTACTTGACTTTCTGCCTGGTTTCACTGCCGACTATCTGGACCAACTCTCAAAGACACAGAGCATCCCCAGCCAGCCAGCCCTCACAGCACAAGCCTGAGTCAGGAGCCAGCAACTCAGGTTTCAAAGTGACTTAGACAACTTACTGACGCCTTGGTCCCCATTTTCCTATCTGTGAGACAGTTTTGCTTGCCCCGCTACATTTAAGAAGATGTTGAGAAAGTTCTACAATGTCTCTGGGTCCATCTGAGCTCCTTCCAAGAATGACAACTGTTGGGGGCCGCTTTTAGGGTGGTTGCCTTCCCCAGACCACACTCCTCTGAGAACTGCCTCTGCCACCAGCAGCCCTGGGCCCCCGCAGCTGGCCCACTTGACGTTTTGCTGAGCTCCTGGCCAGAGTTAGTGGAACCAAGGGTGGACGAGAGGAGGTGACCTCTAGGAAGCCGAGCCTATTGGTGCCTCACCCTCAGAAATCTGGAAAGGGAACCTAGAACCTGGCTCAGTTGGTTGGGAGCCATGGCTGCTGAGCTTGCGCGTCCGGAGCCTGTGCTCCGTAGCGGGAGAGGCCACAGAAGTGAGAGGCCCGTGTACCACACACACACACACAAAAATCCCTTCACTAAACAAAACAACACACATTAGCCTCCTGCTTGTTCCTCGGCATCCTTGTCTGTTAGGGTTAAGTCCATTTAGTCAACATTAACATGAAACTGAGCAGAACTTGAAAGCAGAGCCCAGAACTGAGCCATTAGCAGAGTTTTTATTTTTCTTAGCACATTGAAAGATGACCCATCTCAAAGCACTCCTCAGCCAAGCTGGGTTTTGGCTCCTGTCCATACACAGGTGGACTCTGGCTCCATTCACCAGCTGCGGCCGCCCCATGTCACTAGGTGAAATATGCATGTCATCCACAGCACAGTTGGCCCATTCCAAATATACTGTCAAGGGCATCAAATGAGCCAGAAGAATTTAGGGCTGAGACCAGACGCCGTCCACCACCACTGTCCAGTGGTCCCTGGAGGCGTGAGAAGCCAAGTCATTTCTGTTCACAGAGGATCAGAGTGAATCATGACCATTTCTGTCAGTCTGAGGTTGAAAGTGAAACCCTATTCAACCATCAAGATTTGCTCAACAGGAGGTTGGTTACGGTGGGAAGCAGAGCACAGCATATACCCACAAGTAGTCCCAGACCTGTAGGTGGAGAGCTTTCCTTTCTGGTCCCTGGTTCAGCGCATCATCAAAGAGTCTCTCTCTCTCTCCTTCATAGAAAAAGGGCCAGTACACTGTTTTAAACAGATCATTAGATGAAAAGTTGAAATACTGTTTTTAACCCCAGCTATGTGTCCTCGAGCAAATTATTGGCCTCTCTGAGTCTCAATTTCCTTGTCTTTATTTATTTTTCACTTTTTCTTCCTAGCTTTATTAAGATATAATTAACATACAACATTGTGTAAGTTGAAAGTGTTATATTGCACTATGATTATCACCGAGTGTGAGCTAACACCTCAATCATGTCACATAATTACCATTTCTTATTTTTTTAAGGGGCATTAGACTATATCACCTCCAAGTTTCCTTCCAGGTGTAAAGATGAGCGGCTCTTCTCCTTATAATAGAAACTCTTTGGAGTCAGGGTCGTATTTTCAACTCCTGTGGCCCCTCCCCATTGCCCCCTCCACAGTGACTGTCTTTTCTAAAGGGGAGTGAATGTGTCATGAAAGTCTTCCTCTGAAATGCACACACTTAGGCGTCACAAACCTCAGCCATTAAGCTACAAACCACCCCAACGATAAAGGCCCCCTTTCCGCTGAGTAACTTCATCACAACGAGAGATTACTATCAAAAGGATGTTTCATCCTGCAACTTCCCAAGAGAGATGAGGCTTCTAAATTGATATCTATGAACTCTGTCTTTCTACAGAGGCAGACAGCTACTCATATTTCCCCACAGAAGAAGTAGGGTTAGCAGGAAAATAAGTGTTTCAACTCCTTTTCAGTGGAATTTATGGGTAAACCGAGGGGATTCACCTTGTGGTTTTTTTTTTAATTTTTATTGGGGTAGAGTTGATTTACAATGTTGTGTTAGTTTCAGGTGTACAGCAAAGTGAATCAGTTATAAATATACATATATCAACTCTTTTTTAGATTCTTTTCCCATATAGGTCATTACAGAGTATTGAGTAGAGTTCCCTGTGCTATGCAGTAGGTCCTTACTAGTTCTCCATTTTATATATAGTGGTGTGTGTATGTCATTCCCAATCTTCCAATTTATCCCTCCCCCCGCCTTAACCCTGGTAATCATATGTTTGTTTTCTACATCTGTGACTCTGTTTCTGTTTTGTAGATAAGTTCATTTGCACCCTTTTTTTAGATCCTGGGAGGCCAGACTCTGACTGAGAATGTCCTGATATCTGGGCATACCCACTCCACAGAGCAGTCACAGAGAGGGTAGTTCACCTCCCCGGCCTCCCGGTCTGTTCTTCTGCCGACTCCTGCCTTGTGGGTCACACAAGAGTGCTATCAGAAGGCACTCTTGTGAGAAAAGTGCCGGGAACTGTGCCTCCTCTAGAAATGTCACCAAGACTCCGTTATGGAACAAGAATGAGACATCCCATCGACTTCCAGGCATTTAGATTCCGCGGGCTGGCGTGTGTGGGGTGTTTGCTTGCTCTGTGCCGCCAACCCCCTTGCTGACTTTTGCAGCCACGTGAGGCTGAGCTATCATCAACGGTGCATCAGGAATAGGGCTCCTTGTTTGATGCAAAAACATTTGGCCAAAAATGCATTCATCTTGGAGGATCCATGAAACTTTAAAGATAAGAAAAACCCAGTGTCTGAAATCAGAGACAGCTCTCTGGAAAACTGAGTGTGTAAGATGGTCAAATGTGACGTAAATGCCAGTGATGTGTGCAGACCACACCACGTCTGCTCATTCTGTGACCTGATGAGTGTTATTTTGAACTGAAGTGACTTTGTATAAGCATGGATATTTTCCCTTTTTTCTTCTATTTTTTTAAGAAGGAAGAAAATAAATTAAACCCAGTAGTAGCCAATGAGTAAATATGTTATCTATTGTTAAAATTTATCTATAGCGTACCCATAGAAAAATTCGTGTAAGAGTGTAACTTCATAATGAATTTTAATATGTACTTTTGGATCATTTCTTTTATAATTTTCATCACAGTGATTTTTTTTTATAGAAAAGTAACATTTTTATGGCAGTCTCTGATGTCTCTATTCCCCATAGAGAACAGACACACTTGTCTCCGACTGTTAAAGTTCCTTTTACTGAGTCGGTGATCACTCTGCATTGTCAATCACTGCTTGTAAGTACATCTCCTTCAACAGACCATGGAGTCCTTGAAATAAAGGGACATCCCCCCCTTAGGCTTAAAATACTTAGCAATTGGTACATATGAGATATATAATAAAGAATTATTACATAAATAAGTAAATTTACCATTACAGAACCATGTTACATAATGCAAAAAAATAATATATATATATATATATATATATATATATATATATATAAAATGAAGTCTCAAGTCTAATGGGCCAAAACAAAAACAGAAAAGGAAAAAACTAACTTAATTTGTAACATTCCTTTTTATCTGATGTCAATTTTTTTCTCCAATAAGCCATTGATAGGTAAAAGGCAAATGTTAAATCCCCATTGCTAACAATGCATCATACAGAAGCAACACCATCCAAACAAAAATACATTCTTGGTCAACTTGAGTTTTCTCTCAAATATATATAAATTGAGATCCAATAAAAGGAATTTAATTCCTGTCCAGAGTAATTCAGGGAATCTTTTCTGGAGGAGATCTCTGTCAAGATGAAATAATGCAGTCTGCTTGAGCTGAGTCCAAGTATTTTAGAATGTGTTGCCCTCACCATTTTTGAAAGTCCAAAATAGAGGACCTAAAAAAAAAAATCCACAACTTTTTTTTCCTCTGAATGGAACATTCCATTTCAGTGCAATTCATCAATTTTTTCCACCTTGCTCTTATTACTGTTTTCTTAATAGATGCCCATTTCTTTCTGTTATTTCTTTCCATGCCCATGCATCCATGCCTGGTAACCTGAGGTTTATTTAATTTTATTTTTTAATTGAAGTATAGTTGATTTACAATGTCGTGTTAATTACTGCTATACAGCAAAGTGATTCAGTTTTATATATATATATATATATATATATATATATATATATATATATATATATATATACACTTCTTAATATATATTCTTTTCCATTATGGTTTATCATAGGATATTGAATATAGTTTTCTGTGCTATGCAGTAGGTCCTTGTTGTTTACCCATTATATATGTAAAAGCTTACATCTGCTAACCCCAACCTCCCACTTCATCCCTCCCCCCAGCCTCCTCCTCCTTGGCAACTACCAGTCCCAGGTTTATTTTGATGGAGCATTCTGGCTGTGGCCAGGGTCAGAGGAAAAAAGTTAGTCTTCACTTCCAAGTTTTAAAATGCTGTTTTATGGACCATAGCGAGGATTGTTTTTCTTTCTCAAAATCTTTCTAAGAGAAAAAACGTACACCATTTAGGGAGCTCCATACTGGGAACAGTCTGCACCATGGGCTGCATTGTCTCTTCACTCTTAGGGGGCAAAGCAGGCACTGTGCTTCCCACAATCCCATGATCAAAATGACCCCATTTTTGTCCTCTGCTCCAAGGTCTCTGGACTAGGAAAGAGCCTGGTGGCCTGTACAGCAAGACAAAACATGGCAGTTTGATCATATCCTGTATCTAGAGAAGAGCTTCAGGGAAGATGGTCTGCTTAGTTCTGCATTACGCTTCATTGGAGCACAGCTCACCAGAAGCAAAGCACTAGCAAGTGACATTGTCCGGGACCCTTACCTTGAACTTTTTTCTACCGGAAAAAGGGGGATAGACTGGGGAGGGGAGAGGATGGAAGATTCTTCCCTCCGTGTCTGACTTGAACATCATCCATTTATACATCCTGGATCCCAGCATTAGTTAATGGAAGTAGGATGTGAGAAAGTAAAATGAGAACATAGTCAGACAATAGAATCTCAGCCTAGGAAAGGACTTTAAAGCATTTCTGTTCTACCCAGTTACCTGCCGTTGAAATTCCTCTATAATATCTCTGCCAAGCAGTTACCTGGTGTTTAGTTAGACAGTGAATAAGACAATACACTCAGAGTGTGGCTATCACCGTCCTCAGAAGGATGCACTGTTCTCAGGAGGACCCTGTCACCTCTTGGAGATCTAGATGTTTTGGCCATAGGTGTGACTTTTCTGACCTCAGGCATTTTGTGTTGATCTGGTTAGATCGTCGGTCAGAATGCAGGGTCACAGCTTCCATCGTTAGGTCTCATGACACTAGGAGGCTTATTTGTTTATTTTGCAAGGAGAGCCCAAGAGGAGATGAAAAAACCCCCAAATGTTCTGCAAGCCCTTTCGCTTCCCAAACATGGTAGCCAGCACTTCCACTGGCTCTGTTTAAGGGTTTCTTTCCCTTTGCTGTGTGTGACCATGCCTAGCCACCCAAGGAACAGCCTGCTATATGCTCTGACCTGTGCTCTGATCTTTCCTGAGGGATAGTTTATTGCACCAGACATCTCGGCAGTCTGGTTCAGGCCACAGATTCGGACCCCTGGATTCCCCTTCCGGATGCTAATTTTGCCGTCACACCTCAAGGACACCACTACCCATTCAAGCCCCATTGCTTCCTCTTCCTTTTGTTTATTTTCAGTCATAGAGTTTGCCAGTATGATAGTAAAATACGACCATATTCATGTATTCTTTACTTCTAAAGAAATGAATGAAAATGAAGTGAGCCATTGCCTTCTTCTAAGGAGCTGAGGACCTTTTGGTCAATAACCATTACTAAGCTCTCATTATATGCCAGAAGTCAACTTGATATTTTTTTCTAATCCCATTATTGTTTTGAAATACATATTTTGAAATTGACCCTGAAATTGACAGATCTTTTAATCTTTTTTTTTTTTTTTTTTTTTGCGGTTACGCGGGCCTCTCACTGCTGTGGCCTCTCCCGTTGCGGAGCACAGGCTCCGGACGCGCAGGCTCAGCGGCCATGGCTCACGGGCCCAGCCGCTCCGCGGCATGTGGGATCTTCCCGGACCGGGGCACGAACCCGCGTCCCCTGCATCGGCAGGCGGACTCTCAACCACTGCGCCACCAGGGAAGCCCCTTTTTATCTTTTTAAACATCATTTTAATGGTGTGGCTCTTCTGCTTCCTCCCATCACAATCCTTCTTGCATTTTCTGCTCCAAGAGGTGGAGGAGTAGAGTTCTGTTCTACACCAAGGAGACAGTTGGCACTCAATGAATAAAAGAGATCGTAGACCAGGGGAACACTCAGAAAATATAATTATTAAAGCAGAGATGTATGGTAGGGCTTTCAGCAACAGAGCTGCTTGAAACTCCTTCAGAAAGAAGAGCTAGAATTCCTTATCTTCCTTTTATTTTAGCATCCAGACTTCCCCTCCTGGCTCCTAAAAACCAGCTTAAGCTCCTTTCTGCTCCATAGCTTGTCGGTGACTAATCATAGTATAAACGTTCCTCTCCAGCTATAAGTAACACTGGAGATGCCAAAACTCAGAGAAGCATTAAATCACATGGAACGTTCGTATCAGTAGAACTCAGGTCCTCTAATGATCACTACCTGCTATAACAGTACGATTCAAGGATCCACCTGGAAACAGACCCCCTTATCATTTGCTGACAAAGAAGGCTAAGAAGTGCTTCTTAGCTGGAAAGACACTCAACTTATATTGTACCACTCTTGTTTTCTCCTCCCACATGGGCCGTGTACCCTGAAGGAAATACTTCTTAGATGTGTTCGGAGGTTCTGTCCATTCTTCAACCCTGAGGTGACAGTGGCAGATAGCTACTGCCCTTCTTTTAGGCATCATGATACCTAAATTACCACGTAACGATGGGACCCATTCTGACGTCAGAAGCTAACGTCCTGTGAGGCGAATGGGCTGCTTCTTAGAAGACCTGGAATAAATGAGGGGCAGTGGAAGTGGTCCCCCCACCGAGTGCAAGTAATAAGCAGGTACATGGTGTGCAAAGAATTTAAAAGCAATGATAAGATCAACTAAAAGTCTGTCTGCTGTTTAGTATTTCCATGTGCTGGCATTTCTAAACAATGTCAGTGATAAAACACGCCTTCCTGAAAAAAATCTGTTTCTCGCTATACTCTGTTTGGAATAATTGCTGAAGTTATTGTTGATTTCACATATGAAAATATCTCTGTAACCTTCAAATTAGCATGCCTTGATTATGTATTCTTTAATAAACATGGTATTTTAAATGGAAGTGAACACAGAGAACCCACTTTCCCAGCTGGCGCCCGCCAAGCCGACTGAGCAGCTTGTGCTTCTTTCAAGAGTTTGTGGTCAGGGGCTTGGAACTGATAAAACTTGTTTCCGTGACAGTGCGTGTGTTCAATTGCTATGGTACTACACATTCCTATGATTAAACAGTAGATTCAAAATAAATGATAAAATAATGATAGTATATTAGTCACCTAGGGTTGCCATAACAAAATAGCACAGGCTAAGTGGCTTAAATACCAAAATTAATCTTCTCACAGTTCTGGAGGCTGGAAGTACAAGATCAAAGTGTCAGCAAGGTTGGTTTCTAGTGAGGCCTCTCTCCTCAGCTTGTAGACGGCCACCTTTTCCCTGTGTACTTACAAGGCCTTTCCTCTGTGCACACAGGGAGAGAAAGATTTCTTTCTCTTCTTATAAAGACAGTAATCCTATTAGGTCAGGGCCCTATCCTTATGACCTCATTTAACTTTAATTTCCTCCTCAAAAACTTGATCTCCAAAAAGTCACATTGAGGATTAGGGTTCAACATATGAACTGGGTGGTAGTACAATTCCGTCCATAACAGGTAGTGATGGACTAAATTGAAACAGAACCTTGGTCACTTCAATTCTCTCCTTCATTGTGACTGTGCTGCACCTTTACTTTTGTTTAAACTTTTAAATAGAGAAACAGATCACAAATTGCAAGGCATAATATTTTTGTTCGGTAAATGCAAATGTTAGCTCATGCCTGAAATATTTTACAACTTTGGAATAATATGTTTAATATTAAAATTTTTAAAATAAATTATTACCTATATAATTGTGATTTACTTGTTATTAAACTGAAATGTATCACCTGTTATTGCAATAGGCAAATATGTAGATAGGCTGTCCCCCTTTTTAAAAAAATACTTTAATAGAAAGTTTTAATCCGTTACTTGCATACTTTCTTGTGCTGTACAATTTTATTTTATCTTTTGAACAGCTTGATTATACACACAATGGCCAAGGAAAGACTCTTCACTGTGTTTCTTTACTAGGCATTTTTACATTTCATTGCATTTCATGATTATAGTTGGATATGTTTGTCATTGGAGGTCAAATAACCGTGGAAAGCCGCTCAGCAGAGGTTCTTGGTCCTGATGACTAGAAAGGAAAATGGAAAGAAGCTAAGCAAAAAGCACCCTGTTGAGGTCCTGAGCTCTCAAATTTACTTAGATACGTTTTCTCTGTGGAAATGTGGTTGGATCCTTTCCTAATAATGTGGGGCTGGGGCTAGGGAATAAATAGATCCACTCACCTCCAGCCAGGACTCACTCCCAGTTGCTTCCTGCTTAGGTTCAGTCTGCCCCAGCAAAGGCATGGCACCCCAGAGCACAGGTCCAAGCCCTAGATCACTCCGACAATCAGCCGTCGGTCACCCCCTTGGGCTTCGAGTGTGTACCCCAACAATGAACTCTCCCCACAGGATCGTGGACCTCAGAAAAAGCCAGCAAGGACCTGGGCTTGAGTCTGTTTGGGATGGAGGGGAATGTTCTGGGGACCACATACCCAGATCTTGGTGGCAGGGCTTCAGATGGGCACTTCCCCTTGGCCCTATGGACCCTTCAAAGCCAAAGGAGGGTGCCAAGCTGGCCAAGCTTGCTGTCCAGGTCTAAGGAAAGCACTCGTGTGGGCCACCCTGTCCACTGGTGGAAGGAACTTGGCTTTGAAATGTGGGTTAAGCACAATGTATTTTGCTAAATTTTCTCCTCACTAGCTCCCTGGTTGCTCCACGGATCATGGATTTTATTCTTTTTTTTGTTTGTTTTCTTGTTTTTTTGCGGTACGCGGGCCTGTCACTGTTGTGGCCTCTCCCGTTGCGGAGCATAGGCTCCGGACGCGCAGGCTCAGCCACCATGGCTCACGGGCCCAGCCGCTTCACTGCATGGGGGATCTTCCCGGACCGGGGCACGAACCCGTGTCCCCTGCATCGTCAGGTGGACTCTCAACCACTGTGCCACCAGGGAAGCCCCGGATCATGGATTTTAGATGCCAGGTCCCTTACTCAAGATCCCTGGAACTGCCTTATAAGAGTTTTGGAAAGTCTTCCTGCCCCTCGGTTCTCCATCTAAAAGCAGTACCTTCCTGGCTTATTTCTGGCCTCTGAAACAGCTAGTCGGGAACACTATAGACCGAAGTCCAACTTTTACATACTTTCCTAAGAGTTAAATATAGCATTTTTTCTTGTTATGGCACTTGAACCAAAATTACTTAGACAAAGACCATTCTTTAAGTGCCCTGTGTTTAATGTATCTGCTTCTATGTTTGCATCGATTTATATTTGTACGTGAACGTGCGTGTGTGTGTGTGTGTGTGTGTGTGTGTGCGCCTGTGTTTGTATCTTTGGCTCCCAGAAGCCCCACTGAGAGTGATTTGTTTTGAATATCGATGCCTGTTCTGGTTGAGACTTTTCTTTCCCTCTTAAAGGTTTCAGCAGAAGCTGTGAAAAGGTACAGATCAGAGCATATAACATTCCCTAAGGGACTTCTCGGAGGCTCACAGTTCATGTGCCAGACTCCCTCGTTTCAGGATAAGTATTTGACATGCTTTGTTACCTGATTAAACCTGCATGTTTTTCCTTCTGGCTTATTACTGTCTGAGGCACTGTGTTGTGAAATGAAAATTACTGGCATTTGCCAAATGCAGTGATTCAGAGAATTGTGAATTAGGGTTCTTTAATTACAGAGATCTGTGCCTGATAGGTTAATTTCAAAAGCAAAGTTAACCACATGTGTTCTATTTATTTTCAAACTAATTCTATTGAATTACATTTCATTTAAAAGGCCTTCCTGGTCCCCTTTTAATAAACAAAGAACAAAAGACAAATGTTTTGTTAAGATTCAATCTCATTTCACCTGGGCTACAGAATGAAGAACAAAATTACATTCTCATGAAATAGAATTCAAACACCAGTGATTTTTATGAGATGTTGCTTTAATAGTACTATTATTTGGTATTATTATTCTGAACTATTTTTATATTAAATTATTTGAGAATAAATAAAACAAGGTGATTTATGGGGGGAAGATAGAAGGTTCTGTTTTAAGCTCACATTGTTTTCTCTATTTCCCATTGATGTTTAGATTTTCAAGAAATCACTATAAATGATATCTAATTTTTAATTTTATAGACCATTTCGTTATTGTTAATAGATATTAATTTGAAACAACAGTAACAATTATTGCTACACAGTCTATGAAGGCAGCTTCTTTATTTTTATTTTTTTAATTAATTATTTATTCTTGGCTGCGCTGGGTCTTCGTTGCTGCGTGCGGGCTTTCTCTAGTTGCAGTGAGCGGAGGCTACCCTTCCTTGTGTTGCCTGGGCTTTCTCATGGCTGTGGCTTCTCTTGTTGTGGAGCACGGGCTCTAGGCGCGTGGGCTTCAGTAGTTGTGGCGCGTGGGCTTAGTTGCTCCACGGCATGTGGGATCTTCCCAGACCAGGGTTCAAACCCGTGTCTCCTGCACTGGCAGGCGGATTCTTAACCACTGCGCCACCAGGGAAGCCCCAAAGACATTTATTTTTAAAGGATATATCCATTACAGTTATTTAAAATTTTTCTTCCTTTATTAAAAGCAAGGTGTGCACATAATAGTAATTTGTAAAAGATCCAGGCAGTAGAGCCCCAAATAAAAAGTTTGTCTCCCACCATCTCCATTACCCAGAATCACAGACTGTTAACAGTTTCAGAATTTATTTCCTCTAGAGCTGGTTTTATATTTTATATGAGATGCCTCTATTCTTTTCAAGAACTTTTTTTTTTTTAGCATATGCCCCTCTGTTACATTAACCTCCAATTTCCCAGGATCCTCCCCAGAAGCAAAGCATCTTGGGTGCCTCTTATGCATGCTCCTGGATATTATATTATCTAGGTAATTATTTAAATGACTCTCAAGTGGAAGATAGTTTCAAAATGCTAACAACTTCTGTATTTAAATAAAATGTGAATATAAGCATGAAAATGCTGTAGGTAAAGTACAGGTTGTTTCTCCTTTTATATAATCCTTCAGGATGTCATTCCCTTGGAAAACTCTTCAGAAATGGTGTCCCCCTCATTGCCTCTGTCCAGGGACCTTACTGTCCTTCATACACGGTGCATACATTCCTCGTCCCCAGGTTATTTACACTTACAGGGAGATGCAGCTACCCCCAACTGGTTAGGAAAAACTTGCTTTGTTTGGGGGCTCCTTGTGACTCTATTCTTTGATTCTGTGCCATGACACGCTTTGCAGGTAAACTCACCTCATACCACCAAGAGCTTGTAGTATTAAATTGATTTCACTTCTTAGGTTGGCATCCAAGGTAAACTCTCCCTATACCAAATTCTAACCACTAAAATAAAGCTCAAACGTTTGGAGGATAGTTTTAAAACTGTTACGTTATTTCTTTAAAGTGACTGCAGCACAACAAAATTTTCTGGCCTTTCACACACCTTGAATTTGGTAACTCTTCCCAAAGCTAAATGGGAAAAAATTAAAGGCCAATATATTAGTTTATATTTACTTTTAAAACAATTATTTTATGTTTCTATTACTGATTTATAACCAGTTGATAAGAACTTCCATCTTTCTGTTGCCCTCCTGGTTGTTTTTAAGGCACTGAGGTTCTACTGTGCTAAGCCTTCTAAGAAGATGTGTTGGGACCCAGTTATTGATTTAACATAAATTCTGAGATTCCCTGCTGTTCCCTGTGAATCCTTGAATGGATCGAGGAAAATGAGAGAACCATAATTCTAAAACAGTATAGCATGATGCTACAAACTTTCTGTGGTTTTACTTCTTTTATGTTCCTTTTAAAAACAAGATATAGGGACTTCCCTGGTGGCGCAGTGGCTAAGAATCCACCTGCCGAGGCAGGGGACACGGGTTCGAGCCCTGGTCTGGGAAGATCCCACACGCCGCGGAGTAACTAAGCCCATGCGCCACAACTACTGAGCCTGCGCTCTAGAGCCCATGAGCCATAGCTACTGAAGCCCATGCGCCTAGAGCCCGTGCTCCACAACAAGAGAAGCCACCGCCATGAGAAGCCCGGGCACCACAATGAAGAGTAGGCCCTGCTCGCCGCAACTAGAGAAAGCCTGTGTGCAGCAACAAAGACCCAACACAGCCAATAAATAAATAAATAAATAAATAAATAAAAATAAAAAGTAAAAACAAGACATAATGAAAAACAACAGATTTTTTCAAAAATTGTTTTGTGATACCACCAGCCCTGCAGCCGCTCATGCAGGCACCCAGCCTTGCTCAGTAGCGGCCTAGTCCTCACTTCATGAGGCAGGGTCTGCCAGCCAGCTGGGCTGGGGGCCAAACCCACCTACCAGGACACTCAGAGTAGTCGGTTGCCCCACAACAGAAGGGCCCACTCAGCGCACGTAGGGGCACCCCTAGGGCATAGAGTTCTGGTATCCAAAGGGGAGTATGCTAGGCCTACATCTCCTACATAGGCCACTTTTCCAAGATCCAGAAACGTAATAGGCAAGATATAGAAGCAACCTAAGTGTCCATCAACTTAAGTG
The DNA here is from genome assembly GCF_005190385.1 of Monodon monoceros. Lineage (NCBI taxonomy): Eukaryota > Metazoa > Chordata > Mammalia > Artiodactyla > Monodontidae > Monodon > Monodon monoceros. The sequence continues at coordinate 60,700,750 of NW_021703785.1, read as the reverse complement.
TCCAGATGAATGGATAAAGAAGATGTACAATGGAATATTACTCAGCCATAAAAAAGGAATGAAACCTTGCCATTTGCAACAACATGGATGGATCTAGACAGTGTTATGCTAAGTGAAGTAAGTCAGACAGAGGAAGACAAATACAGCATGATCTCACTTGTATGAGGAAACTAAAGAACAAACAAACAAACAAACAAAACACAATGAGAACAGATTCATAGACACAGAGAATAAATGGTACCAGAAGGGAAGGGAGTGGAGGTGGGGGAATAGGCGTAGAAGATTGAGAGGTACAACCTCTAGTTATACAATGAAAAGTCACAGGGATGAAGTACACAGCATATGGTTAATAATTACTGTGACAACTTTGTATGAGGACAGATGGTTACTAGACTTATCATAGTGATCATTTCATAATGTATGCCAATGTCAAATCACTATGTAATACACCTGAAACTAACATAATATATTAGTTATATTTCAATTTCAACTATAGTTCAATTTTTGAAAATGGCTTCCACTCCTTTGTGATCTTCCCCCCCCCCCATTTTAATAGCCATGTTGGATGGATCGCATGAATGAGTTCATTGTAAGGGTGGATATCGGCTAATTAATGCTGTTTAAAAATATTCACGTGCAACTTCCTGAGTTAATGGTTTCAAACATTTAAATTCGTTCGTTGGAAGATAAATAAAAATGGAAAATCTGTGCTTTTTTGCATGTCAGACTCTGTTCTGGGCACCAAGAAGACAGACTCCCAGAGCCACAATCCTCAACAGGAAGAGTCACAGCCTGCTGGGTGAGGCAGGTCATAGACCACCAGCCCAAAGTCATGATGGCTCTTGGAATAAGAGTGAGGAGACATGAACTCTGCCTGGGATCCTGGAGAAGCTTCCACAGAGGAAATGATGGTTATCCTGTGTTATAACGAAAGACGGAGACTTTGGAGATGAGGATGGATGTTCACGCTGAGGGAGCTGAGGGTACAGACGTTGCTTTGGTGAGTGGTCTGGTGAGGCTGGAGCAGAGAGGGAAAGGGCGAGGTCGCTGATACACCAGGCTAATTATGCCTCGTGGGTGCTAAGGGCTCACTGGAGATTTTGCAGTAGGGGAGTCAGAGCCGGCCCTCTCCCTGCTAGGGCCAAATCAAGGAAACAGCCTGTTACTAACCTCTGCACCCCCCTGAGTGCAGCAGGCACCCCAGGGGGAGTCCGGACAGGAGTGTGACGGTGTTTCTCAAATCAACAGGATGTATTGGTAGGAGAGATACCAAAATAACTCTTTCCACCCCGTCCCCGTCCCCCCAGCCCCGTCCCTCCTACAGATCCCAGCTTAGTCACAGTTATTATCCCCAGAGCAATCCCTCCTCCTAGAACTGGGAGAGGAGGTATTCCCAGAACCTTGCTGGGAGGCTTACTGACCTCTAACCACGAAGCTGTGCAGAGCAGACAGCCTTTGAATGAGAAGGCTGCTTCCCCAGCCCACGGGCCATAGCAGGAGGATGACTCTAGCCCAGACGGCCTGTGGAAGTCAGAGCAGACCTCTTAGAAAGCAGTGCTTCTTTGCTACCTCCATGCTTTACATTTTTCTCTTCGTGGAAGTTCTGTTCCTGCCCGAAGTTACTTGCAGAAGAGAAAAAGGATCTGTACAAAGATTTATGTTACAGAGGTTTTCATTGCCACTTGATGAATTTTGGCGAAACATGGAAAACAACCCTAAATTTCTAACAATGAGGAACTGGTTAAATCAACTATGGTACATCCATGCAATGTTATACCATGTGACCATTATAAATGGCGGAGAAAAGAATATATAATGAGATGGTACAATGGTCTTGATTTCTAAATGCTAGAATTATGCATGATTTCTTCTTTTGGCTTATATGCATCTACTAAATTTTCGGTAATGCATGTACACATTTTAATTAAAAGGAATGCTATTTTTGAAATCAACAGTAATTTTTTCTTTATTTTGAGGTCCAAACACTCTGGGATTCAATACCAATTTAAGGCACTATAAATATAGCAAATGCTTAAACCGGATCTTCATGTATAATTTACTGAAGGAGTCAAGTGTACATTTCAGAACAATTCAAAGCTCTAATTTGGACTGTGGTCCTGGAGACATGGCAAATCCTCAACAGTAAAATTTAAGATGTTTCATCATCCATCCAAACCCCTTGACACACAGATTTTCTTTATGCAAGGTTGTTCAGACACCGTATTTTTTGTTATTGAACGTGTAATTTGACAAATTGTTTTCTCTGTCTCAACTCTGGGATTTAATAGTTACAAATAGGACCTTAAAAGGTAGACATTCTTTACCTCCCCACATAATTATTACTTACTGTTTATCACTCCTGCTCACTGGTCCTACCAACCACTGTCCCCAGCAGGCGTACGCAAGTGTAACAGTTTTGTCCAGGTTGCCATTCTGAAAATAAATTTGATTTAATTGTGGATCAGCAATATGGAATATAATTTATATACATGTAGTTGAAAGGGGCCTTTATAGAATTTCTATTTATTGCTTTTATAAGCTCGAGCAAAATAATGTTTTTCTCAGGTTTTTTTTTTTTTTTTGCGGTACGCGGGCCTCTCACTGCTGTGGCCTCTCCCGTTGCGGAGCACAGGCTCCGGACGCGCAGGCTCAGCGGCCATGGCTCACGGGCCCAGCTGCTCCGCGGCATGTGGGATCTTCCCAGACCGGGGAACGAACCCGCGTCCCCTGCATCGGCAGGCGGACTCTCAACCACTGCGCCACCAGGGAAGCCCTTTTCTCAGTTTTGGCATGAATGCTCCTCTTCTGGATTTTGATGGAGAGTCTTCCTCGCATCTCTGGCGAGTGATTCCCAAGTAAGCAGAATTGTAGGTGACTGATGGTTTCTCTGGAAACGAGAATATACCTCTCGTGCTTTCACCCGCTTTTAAATTTTACGCCTTTTATTTGTCTTCTTTTTTCTTCTTCCATACCTCCTATGTAAGTTTTCCTTTTCTTTTCCCCTGGGCTGACAGTTTTCGCCAGTGGAGCACACAGGCTTTTGCTTAATGTTCTGGGGGGTAATTCGGGACTGCAAATTGCTATGATTTTCATAGACTCTCACTCTATAAAAATCCCTGTATGAATGTATAAATCTAAAAGAGAGTTTGGGGAGAAAGAGGAAAAAGGCACAAGCCCTGAACTTCAGGTACCGTTTCTACATAAGGGAGAAAACAAGGAAAATGAAACAGCAAAGCCAATGGAAGGACCAGGAGAGTATGTTCTTCTAAGACCTCACATAGAAATGTCATCCCCAGATGCCCACAGAGACTTTAACTATTTTCTCTTAATTTTGGAAGGGCAGGCTTAAAAGTGTTTTAATATTAGAAGTGTCAGAATAAGCTTCATGAAAACATTCTTTCTTATTGGAAAGGGAACATTAATTTCAGATTAGCAATTTAAACAGTTTTTTTATCACTTTAATTTCGGAGTTGTCAGAAGAGAAGCTTCATAAATATTCTTTCTTGTTCAGAAGGGGCATTATTATAAAATGGAAACTCTGGGGTGGCCCAACTGAATATGCCCTGTAGAGAAGCTATAGAAAATGTTAAAATAATGAGATCTTACCTTCCAAGTGCCCAGGGAGTGGGACCCAGGGAGGCAGTTTTGAAGAAGTGTTAACATTTAAAAACCACCTGGGTTCCATATAATACGAGGGAGTAGCAGTCCAGCTGAGCTAATGGTACTTTTGAAAAGTGTTTTGGGGGCTTCCCTGGTGGCGCAGTAGTTGGGAGTCCGCCTGCCGATGCAGCGGACACGGGTTCGCGCCCCGGTCCGGGAAGATCCCACATGCCGCGGAGCGGCTGGGCCCGTGAGCCATGGCCGCTGAACCTGCGCGTCCGGAGCCTGTGCTCCGCAACGGGAGAGGCCACAACAGTGAGAGGCCCGCGTACCACAAAAAAAAAAAATTAATAAATAAAAGTGTTTTACTTACTCTGCAGGGAGCTCACACATAAGGAAAATCTGGCTCGGCTATTTGTGGTTTTATAGCGGCCATATTCAAGAAAGCCAAAGTGAAATATAGGCATTATATAAAAATCCTCTTTACATATCAATGTGCTGTATGGAGTCCTAATTGCAGATAGGGAAACTGAGGTCTCTGAGAATAGATTTGAACTTGCCCAAAGACATAGCAAAGCAGTCATTAAAAAGAAAACTTCTAAGTCAGACAAAGACAAGAATTAGACAACTGCTAAGTCAAAGATTCTATGTGGAATCTAAAAAGTTAAATATGGGGAATTCCCTGGCAGTCCAGTGGTTAGGACTCCATGCTTTCATTGCTGAGGGTCCGGGTTCAATCCGTGATTGGGGAACTAAGATCCCGCAAGCTGCGTGGCGTGTCAAAAAAATAAAAATAAAACAAAATAAAATAAAATAAAAAGTTAAATATGTAAAAAACAGAGAGTAAAATGGTGGTTACCGGGGGATGGTGTGGGAGGGATAAGGATTATGGTGTTTAAGGATAATAATTTGTAACAAGTAGTAAATAAGCCCTAGAGATCTAATGCACAGCATAAAGAATATAGACAATAATATTGTCTTATAATTATGTAATGTGATAACTCTATTTTGGCAATCATATTACAATATGTAAATATATCAAAGTAACACAATGTACACCCTAAACTTACATAATATTGTATGTCAAATTTATTCAATAAAAAAAACTTCATACAAATGTAATACATTTAAAAAAACTTGAAGGTGTTTCCAATTTTGTTCACATGTTCTGAATGTTTGTTAATTCCTTAACTCCAAATATTTGGATAACTTGACTTTATTTGAACAGCACTTTAAAATTTAATACATAGCCCTCTTTTCAGCATTATAAAATTTTGTTTCCAGAAATAAATGTAGTCTTGAAAATTCCCCATCACATATACTCTCCGACAAAAGTGTAAGAAGCATATCTTTTCCTCTAATTCCTGGCCCAGATTCAGGCTGTGAACATTTCCAAACACCTGCACTGAGTATCAGCAAGCTCCACATCTGCTAAAGGGCCTGTACGGGGATCCAAGACCCGCTTCAGGTATCATACATTCTTTCCAAAAAGATCTTGCCTTTTTCTTTTCAGGAATGATTAGGAAAAGCTTGTGTGATAAGCTTGATTGCTTATCACAAGAAAGAAGGCATTGGCTAGCCCAGCTTAGTGGGAGGGAAGAGAAAAGGGAAAGTGATTTTGGAACCATTTGTAAGGGTGGACTGATCTAACGTAATCCGATCAGGGATAGGGTTCCATTAGACCTTCTCATGAGGGAAGTAAAACTCCAAAGAGAACTGGAGTTGGAGGTCCAAAGTTAGTGATATTTGAAAAGACCCGACTCTTTTCACTTCTAATACTGTGATATTTACATGGTTCATGAAGACTCTTGGACATGCTTGGAGTTCCATGAATATGTAATGTCGTTTTGAATATTACTCCTATTAAAGTGGGTCCTTTTTAAACATCATACAAACACTGTCGTTTTCTTGGGGCTTGATGCTATTGGTTGACCATTGGTAGGGCCTCTACCCTAAATTTCCTCTCCAGGAATAGTGACAAATGCATGTGAATCCCTTGTTCTCTTTTGTTTGGCCCACTTATCACCAATGGCTTGTATTTGCAAGAACGAGTTGTGTACCTTATGAGGTGTATGACCTTGGACAAAGTCACTTAACTTTCCCAAATTTTGGCTTCCTCATTTGTAACGTAAGAGTAATTAATCATAGAGCCTACCTCAAATATTTCTTCTACATATCGTGCAACATAATGCAATGTAAAGCATTTAACCCAGTTCTGGCACCAAGTAAGGATTTAATTTTTCTAAAGAAAAGTAGCAACTAACATTTATTAAGTGCTTATTATTTGTCAGGCAAGGTTCTAATCACTTGATAGGTATTAACTCATTTAATACTATTATTACCTCATTTTACAGATGAGGGAGTTGAGCCACTTATTTGTCAGAAATTTAAAAGATCAATAAGTAATATTTCTTACTTCTTTTCCCAGGTTGGAAAAAAAAATTGAGAGAGACAGACACAGGAATAGGTCGATGAAGCTCTAAATATTACTTTTATTATTAATACAGTCAGTCAGAGGAAATGTCTTCAGATCTGCAGCCTTGCTAGTATTTTTTTTCCCAGAAGACAATTTACCCTCCCACCTATGGACATCACTGGACAATTGCTGGACTGCAGGTTATTTCCTGCAGAGAAGAGAGCAGATCACAAGGCTTCCTCTCAGCAGGAAGTGAGATCTGAATAAAGGGAAGGAAAAACCGAGTTGAGCATGTCTTGTTTCTTCCCTCAACTCCTCTGTCAGGTAATCCCTTCTCCTGTCAGGAGGAATAAATGAGAGGATCCAGCCATTAGGCTAAGAAAAATCCCACAACATTAAAAATGGAAGTTAGGGTCTAAGAGGCTCTCCAAATATCATCACCATCATCATGACTGTATTTATTAAGATTCAATTTCTTAAATACATAGCAGACTCCTCAGAGTTTTTAAAATTTCTGTTTCTATCAATTTGGGCAAGTTGTGTCTTTCTAGGAGTTCATCTATTTCACATACATTTTCAACTTTGTTGGCATAAAGATGTTTCTATAACCTCATTATCTTTTTAATGTCTGTCAGATCATAGCAAAACTCCCTTATTTACTTCCTGATAAGAATAACTTATGCCCTCTCTTAGTTCTTCTTGATCAGTCTTGCTAGAGATTTATACATCTTCTTGGACTTTTTAAAATTTATTTTTAAGATATTAGCTTTGTTGAATCTAATGTATAGCGTATATTTGCCTTCCAATTCACTGATTTTTGCTCTTATCTTTATTATTTCCTTCCTTCTACTTTATTTGGCTTTAACAGATCTAGCTTTCTGGGCTGGATACTTAGGTCATTGAATTTTCAGCCTTTCTTTTCTAATCTATGCACTTAAAAGTATAAATGTCTCTCTAACAATGGCTTCAGCAGCATACTACAAGGTTTGATATACGGTATTCTCGTTATCATTAAGTTCCAAATATTTTCTAATTTCCATTTTCTAGTCCCATTTATCTCATTTCTTTCTTTCATCTATTTCTACCATAATTTCAGTGTAGTCATAGAACATGAAGTCTCTGAATGATTTCAATTGTTTGAAGTTTTTCAAGAGGGATTTACAGCGTAGCATATTGTCTCTTTTGATAAATATTTTCTTCAGAGATTGGGTCAAGTTTGCTAATCATGATGCACAGATCTACTGTGTTTTATTGACTTTTTGTTAAAAATCTCCATTTCTTATTGTGGCTTTGTCTATTATTCCTTTTAATTCTGTTGATTTTTCCTTATATATATTGGGGCTATATTACTAGAAACATATAAATCTAGAATTATTATATTCTTGATGAATTGACTATTTTATGTTTATGAAATGTTTTTATTTTTCTAGTAATGCTTTTTTCCTCAAACTCTACTCTTTTGATATAACTACACCAATTTTCTTTTGGTTAACATTTGTATGAATATAAATATGTATTTTTTCATTTTTTTATATTTAGCTTTTCTAAATCCATATGTAAAAGCTGTATCTTGTGCCCCAGATATAGATATTCATGGGGATATAGATATGGGTAATATACAGACATAAACATAGATCAATATCTACAACCTTATCTATGTCTACATTTATGTCATTATTATGTCAATAACATTATATTATAATTTATAAATATAAAAACCTATTTAACAAACAACATACATGATATTCTGTAACCTGGTTTTCCTACTTAATATATATTATAGAAGTCTCTACCTATGGATGCCATGTTATTTTTTCAATATTTTATCATGAAAAGTTTCAGCTGAATAACAAAGTTAAAAGAACTTTATAGAACACTTGTATATCCATCACCTAGACTCTACCACCAACAATTTACCAGCATTTTACTAAATTTGCTTTCTCACTTGTCTGTCCATCTATTCATCCATTAAGCCACACCTACATCTATATCATCTATATCTATACCTGGAAAGTATATATACACTGTAAAAACTTTTTTATCCCCAGGTAGAATTGAATTATAGAGTTAAGAGGTATAGAATTTTTATTTTTATATTTTAATTATGTCTGTATCATTTAGGTATTAGAAAGTAAGCAGGAATAACTTTTGAAAGAAAAAAATAAAGGAAGAGGTATTAAAAATAATAAAACAGATTCCCAGACCTGATCCTTAGATACTGTGTGTCAGTGGATCTGAAAACCAGCCTCTTTTCCACCAGCCAGTCCGGCCTCTCCCCATGTGTGTCCTGCAAGCATTTCTTGAGCATTTAGTAAGTGCCAGACATGGAAAGAAATCCATTCCTCGTGCTATTCCATTGACTGCTAACAACCACCACATGAATTAGGTACTATTATTAACTCCATTTGAAAAAGAAAAAAACAACAAGCACAGAAAAGGTCAATTTCCCTCCAAGGTGCACAGTGCTGGGTGGTGAATAGCAGAACAGGATTAGAGACCAGAGTCTGACTCATTTTTAAATGAATCAACTCAAAGAAGACACAGAGTGTCCACTATGAGCCAGACAAGGGAAGCCGCAGACACCATGTATACAAAAATGAACAAGATCTGGCCCCTGACTTGAAGAAGTCTTCAGTCTGTTGAGAACGACAGGGCATTTTGATACTGTCTGGCAAGGGCCCTGATGGGGTAATCACGGGGCATTTGGGGAGCACGTGTTAAATGCACTTGACCCATTGGTGGGGGGGTATTGTCTGGAAAGATCTTCTGGAAGAACTAATATCTAAAGCTGAGACCTGGAGATAAGGAGGCATTAAGTGGATCAGAGTGCTCTGCCAGATGCTTTAGGACGTGGCATAAACCGAGGGCCAATGGTGGGAAAAAGGCAGGGGTCCAGGGTCAAGAGAGATCCTGGCCCATTTTAGTTTTATGTCATAGCAGGAGCTGTATTTCTAAAACACAGATCTGATTGTGTCATTCTTCTGTTAAGAGCCTCTAATGTTCTCTGCTCCCTACAGAGAAATAACCCAACTCCTTAGCAAACACGCAAGGCCCTTCATAACCGGCTCAGCTTACTTGCTCTATTTTTGCTCCTCCAGCCATGCTGAAATACCCAACTGCCTCCGCCACATCCTAGCTCCTGTTTTTCCCTCTGCTGAGATACCCCTTCTCCCCTCTCTGCTCGGTGAATTTCTACCTATTTTTCAAAGTCCACTTAAAAGTCACTTCTCCCCTGGGCATCCAGATGAAATTAAATGTTTCTTCATTGTCCACATGATATCTTTCTCCATGCCTTAATGCATAAATTATTATATTATTATTTTTGTGGCTGTGTTTATCTTATCTAATGGAAGCTGAGCTCCTTGACAGCTACGCACTTCTCTTCTCCAGGCCTAGTGGGTTGGCAGAACCTCGGTAGGTCACCGACAAATACTTGTGTAATTGAATTGATTTGAACTCTAATTTCGCCAATCGTTGATTCGATGTTTCTAACTTCACATTTTTCCTCTAAATTATAGTTAAAATTGTCAGTTTGTACGACCTCATTTTTAGTCCAAGAAGTCTGGCTCATTTAATTTCTTTATAAATAATGATTTATGAAAAGGTTAAGTGTGGTCAAGGTTAAGTTGCAAGCCTTACTGCAGTGGAATAACCCCAGGAGAAACGATGAGAAGAGATTTGAAGGATAACAATTGAGCAGACATCACATCTGCAGCTTTGATTCCTGGGCACTGGCACAGGAAGTGAAAGAACCCCCGAGGGTCCAGCTTTAGATTAAGAGATTATTCATAGCCAATCTGCCAACTGGAGTCTCAGGGAGTGGAGCCCAGGATTCTGTGCTTATTAACAATCCCCAATCCTTGCCCCCAAACATGCCCTCACTCAGTTCCTGCTCCCTCCCAGGTGATTCTTATGCAAAGTAAAGTTCCAGAACCACTGCTAATAATCTCCCCTGGCAATATAATTAGTCAAAATTATTTCCCATTAAATTGCACTTTCCTGGGAGGTATAGTCCAAAGCACATATTGTTGAACAGCATGAAGGATTCCGTCCATGGTGTCTAGGTGAAATCACATAACTGACAAATATGTAGAAGTGCCACTAATAACTTTGACATGATGATAATTATAAAGAGTTTGAACTTCTAGTTGTTCCAGTGTGAAAAATTGTAGTCAGGAGCCAGAGAATTTGAAAAGTGATTTTATGCTAATTAATTATGCGATTCCAGGCAGATATATTTGGAGATAGGACTATTTTAAAGTCGGGATCCTGCTTTTCCCAACATATCCTTTTTACATGAACGTTAAACTTAGTAGTTAATAATAATCACCAGAAGTAATATGACACTAACTTTAAAAACCTGCCTTCACAAGGAAAATGGCAAATGTCACCATGCTGCAATAATAATATGGTTATTATTATTCCAAATCCCATTATTATTGCAAACTCATAGACCATGAATTAAATTATGTTCACAAAATTGAATATTAGAGTGCAGAAAAATACAAATATTTAAGACACATATATAACAGTTTTACTGTGCAGGCAGAGGGAGAGTGAGAGTAAAACGGTCTCCTTCTGGCATACATTTAATAATATGAGTGCGTGGCAAAGCATTCAGGTGGTTAGAGTTCAGTGAATATAATAATAATAATTAATTATAGCACCAGGTATTACTATCCACGTGCCCCAGCTGTGCTGGAGCTTTCTATACATTATCTCTGGTCTTCAAAATAACCCTCCAAAGAAAATATCATTCCAGTGTTTACATTTGAATACACTGTGTGTAGGCAATTGTCTAAGGTTTCACAACTAGTTAGTGACACTAGTTTCTGAACACAGGACTGTCTAAGCTCAGAGTTCATACTCCTTTTCCTTTAGATGAAAAACTGCATGAAAGCAGAGCATGTATCTGTTTTTATTCCCTGTTCAATTCCCAGAGCCTTGAACAGAATGTGGTATAAGGGGCTTCCCTGGTGGCGCAGTGGTTGAGAGTCCGCCTGCCGATGCAGGGGACGTGGGTTCGTGCCTCGGTCCGGGAAGATCCCACATGCCGCGGAGCAGCTGGGCCCGTGAGCCATGGCCGCTGAGCCTGCGCGTCCGGAGCCTGTGCTCCGCAACGGGAGAGGCCACAACAGTGAGAGGCCCACGTACCGGAAAAAAAAAAAAAAAAAAAAAAAGTAGGTGCTCAATAAATAAAAGAATGATAGCATGCTACCCAGATCAAGAATTTCATCCTTGTCAATTTCCTGGAAACAATCCTTAATTCCACAGTTTATGATGTCCTGACCCAAACAAAAATAACATTAATCATGATGATAGGCAAAAATATACTAATAAAAACTTTTGATTAATCCAAAAAAGGGCAAGCACAGGTCAAAAAAATAAATAAATAAACAGGACAAATAGAAAACAAATACTAAGATGGGAGACACAAGAGAAGAAAAGGACCTACAAAAACAAACCCAAAACAATTAAGAAAATGGTCATAGGAACATACATATCAATAATTACCTTAAATGTGAATGGATTAAATGCTCCAACCAAAAGACACAGTCTTGCTGAATGGATACAAAAACAAGACCCATATATATGCTGTCTACAAGAGACCCACTTCAGACCTAGGGACACATACAGACTGAAAGTGAGGAGATGGAAAAAGATATTCCATGCAAATGGAAATCAAAAGAAAGCTGGAGTAGCAATACTCATATCAGATAAAACAGACTTTAAAATAAAGAATGTTACAAGAGACAAGGAAGGACACTACATAATGATCAAGGGAAAATGATCAATCCAAAAAGAAGGTATAACAATTATAAATATATATACACCCAACATAGGAGCACCTCAATACATAAGGCAACTGCTAACAGCTCTAAAAGAGGAAATCGACAGTGACACAATAATAGTGGGGGACTTTAACACCTCACTTACACCAATGGACAGATCATCCAAAATGAAAATAAATACGGAAACAGAAGCTTTAAATGACACAATAGACCAGATAGATTTAATTGATGCTTACAGGACATTCCATCCAAAAACAGCAGATTACACTTTCTTCTCAAGTGTGCACGGAACATTCTCCAGGATAGATCACAACTTGATTAAAAATCTTCCAAGAAACAGAAGTGCAGGACCAGATGGCTTCACAGGTGAATTCTATCAAACATTTAGAGAAGAGCTAACACTGATCCTTCTCAAACTCTTCCAAAAAATTGCAGAGGAAGGAACATTCCCAAACTCATTCTATGAGGCCACCATCACCCTGACACCAAACCCAAAGATACTACAGAAAAAGAAAATTACAGACCAATCTCACTAATGAATATAGATTCAAAAATCCTCAATGAAATACTAGCAAACAGAATCCAACAACACATTAAAAGGATCATACACCATGATCAAGTGGGATTTATCCCAGGGATGCAAGGATTCTTCAATATATGCAAATCAATCAATGTGATACACCATATTAACAAATTGAAGAATAAAAACCATATGATCATCTCAATAGATGTAGAAAAAGATTTTGACAAAATCCAACACCATTTATGATAAAAACTCTCCAGAAAGTGGGCATAGAGAGAACCTACCTAAACATAATAAAGGCCATATATGACAAGCCCACAGCAAACATCATTCTCAATTGTGAAAAACTGAAAGCATTTCCTCTAAGATCAGGAACAAGACAAGGATGTGCACTCTCACCACTATTATTCAACATAGTTTTGGAAGTCCTAGCCACGGCAATCAGAGAAGAAAAAGAAATAAAAGGAATACAAATTGGAAAAGAAGAACTAAAACTGTCACTGTTTGCAAATGACATGATACTATACATAGAGAATCCTAAATATGCCACCAGAAAACTACTACAGCTAATCAATGAATTTGGTAAAGTTGCAGGATACAAAATTAATGCTCAGAAATCTCTTGCATTCCTATACAGTAATGATGAAAAATTTGAAGGCAAAATTAAGGAAACACTCCCATTTACCACTGCAACAAAAAGAATAAAATGCCTAGGAATAAACCTACCTAGGGAGACAAAAGACCTGTATGCAGAAAACTATAAGACACTGATGAAAGAAATTAATGATGATACCAACAGATGGAGAGATATACCATGTTCTTGGATTGGAAGAATCAATATTCTGAAAATGACTACACTACCCAAAGCAATCTACAGATTCAATGCAATCCCTATCTATTTATCAGTGGCATTTCTTATGGAACTAGAACAAAAAATCTTAAAATTTGTATAGAGACACAAAAGACCCCGAATAGCCAAAGCAGTCTTGAGGGAAAAAAACTGTGATTAAAAATCTTCCAACAAACAAAATCAGACTCCCTGACTTCAGACTATACTACAAAGCTACAGTAATCAAGACAATATGGTACTGGCACAAAAATAGAAACATAGATCAATGGAACGAGATAGAAAGCCCAGAGATAAACCCATGCACCTATGGTCAACTAATCTATGACAAAGGAGGCAAGGATATACAATGGAGAAAAGACAGTCTCTTCAATAAGTGGTGCTGGGAAAACTGGACAGCTACATGTAAAAGAATGAAATTAGAACACTCCCTAACACCATACACAAAAATAAACTCAAAATGGATTAGAGACCTAAATGTAAGACCAGACACTATAAAACTCTTAGAGGAAAACATAGGAAGAACACTCTTTGATATAAATCACAGCAAGATATTTTTTGATCCACCTCCTAGAGTAATGAAAATAAAAACAAAAATAAACAAATGGGACCTAATGAAACTTCAAAGCTTTTGCACAGCAAAGGAAACCATAAACAAGACGAAAACACAACCCTCAGAATGGGAGAAAATATTTGCAAACCAATCAATGGACAAAGGATTAATCTCCAAAATATATAAACAGCTTATGCAGCTCAATATTAAAGAAACAAACAACCCAATCCAAAAATGGGCAGCAGACCTAAATAGACATTTCTTCAAAGAAGACATACAGATGGCCAAGAAGCACATGAAAAGCTGCTCAACATCACTAATTATTAGATATATGCAAATCAAAACTACAATGTGGTATCACCTCACACCAGTTAGAATGGGCATCATCAGAAAATCTACAAACAACAAATCTGGAGAGGGTGTGGAGAAAAGGGAACCCTCTTGCACTGTTGGTGGGAATGTAAATTGATACAGCCACTATGGAGAACAGCATGGAGGTTCCTTAAAAAACTAAAAATAGAACTACCATACAACCCAGCAATCCCACTACTGGGCATATACCCAGAGAAAACCATAATTCAAAAAGACGCATGCACCCCATGTTCATTGCAGCACTACTTACAATAGCCAGGTCATGGAAGCAATCTAAATGCCCATCGACAGATGAATGGATAAAGAAGTTGTGGTACATATATTCAATGGAATATTACTCAGCCATAAAAAGGAACGAAATTGGGTCATTTGTAGAGACATGGATGGATCTAGAGACTGTCATACAGAGTGAAGTAAGTCAGAAAGAGAAAAACAAATATCATATATTAACGCATGTAGGTGGAACCTAGAAAAATGGTACAGATGAACCGGTTTGCAGGGCAGAAGTTGAGACACAGCTGTAGAGAACAAATGTATGGACACCAAGGGGGGAAAGCTGCAGTGGGGTGGGGATGGTGGTGGGATGAATTGGGAGATTGGGATTGACATGTATACACTGATGTGTATAAAATGGATGACTAATAAGAACCTGCTGTATAAAAAAAAATAAAATTAAATTTTTTAAAAAAGAAAACAAATACTAAGATGGAAAATCTAAACTCAGTCTACCAGTGATTAAACTTAGTATTTAGTAAACGAACTACTCCAAGTAAAAAATAAAGTTTGTTAGACTGGAATTTTAAAATTACATTCATACTGTTCACTTAATTCTTGTAATTCTCTATTTATATCTGTTTTATGGGTGAAAAAAATGGAGACTTCAGGGAGTAAAGAAACTTGACAAGATGACATAGCTGATAAACAGTCAAGTCAGGATAAGAGCCCTAGTTGTCCAGCCCAGAATCCTCACTTGTGCTGGTTTAGTACTGCTCAGCAAAAAGAAGGTACTGTCGAGCTTGGCAAGAATTGTGTACGTGCAATTCCAGGGGCAGAGCCAGATTGTAGCAGGCGTGGTGAATGGTAAAGTTTAACCCCACCATAAAGAAGTGAAAGCTCTTTGGGAATAGATAGGATTTCTGGGCAGTGTTAAGGAAACAACTGACATCAGATACCACCAATCTGTAGCGCAATCAATATACAAAAAAGTATGATTTTCTCCAACAGCATCTGCCTATCCTGGTTAAAAGTAGAGAAAATGGATGGTTGAACTATTCTGGGTTTGCATTTTGCTGGAAAGTGGCAAAATACGAGATGGACAATAGAGACTAGGGTCTGGGGGAGAGGCTTCTGCCTTGGGGTCTGAGCTGAAGAGGCAGGCTGCATAGTCAGGGGGCGGGGTATCTAAAGAGGGCAAGGGCAGAGGTACAGGGGCTAGATGTCTGTATGAGGCTGAAGAGCAGGTATCCCAGGAGGAAGAGAGGGAGAGATCTAGAAGGACTGACCCCTGCTCTCAGAGACCAGAATGGGTATCCAGACAATGTCTTGTAAGACATTCTAGAGATAAATTAGAAACAACGGTAAAGTAGGTTAAGTAGATTTATTTTGTATCATTAAATTTCAAGGAGAAAGCTAAAAGCTGGAGACTGCAACTCACTTCTTGTTGTTACCTGAACCACCATTTTCTTGAGTTTCTTAAACATTCTGATCAAAGATCATTAAAAAATTCTAAATTCCTCCAGGTAACAGATTGCTTTCTCTGCATCACTCAATTTTTTTTTTTCTAAAACAGGGAGGAGGAAGATAGTTAAAATTAGCCACCTCTTTATAATGCATTTGCTGAAACTAATTGGTAATTATTTTTTAACAGAGGCAGTTGGTGTGAGAGTGGTGATAACATATTTACAATATACACTTAGCATCATTAATGAGGTTGTCATTTCTATGTGGGATGGAGATGGTCAGAAGCTGTCGCCTTTATGGCAAAGAGCTGCTCTTTCAGTTCTGGGGTGGGATGTGGGATTAGAAAACTCTTAAGAAACGGCCCTGCAGTAATAATGCATGTCATGATATGTATTTGAAGAGCAGTAATACATATTTTCAAGAATTTCCATATAGCAAATGAATCATTTTTTTCCTAAAGCTTGAGTATTTTAAACATCTATTAACATAAAAGTGTGGCTTCTTTACAGTAAAGTATTGACATGGATGGAAACTCCCTGATTCTCTGATAATAAATATATCTTCCCATCCTAATTCTTAAGCATTCTAATATTAGCCTTTGCCCTTCTAAATTCCCATATTTGGATTCAGAGTGAGACTTTCTTTTCACTTCTCATTTAATCAACGTTGGCACCCAACTCCCCTCTGTCAGCTTGATATTCAGCTCTGGTCTGACCTAATTCTTCTGAGGCAATGAACTCGCTTGCTCCCCATAGCTGGTCAAAAGGAATCAGGGAGGGGAACGAGGAGAGATACCAAGTCTTTCTTGTGTTGGGCTGCGTTAGGGCATCAGCCTAATGCATTTAGGTACTTTGATCACATTCCATGGACAGTACTTTTTGTTTCTGTTTTTGTTTTGTGGTACGCGGGCCTCTCACTGCTGTGGCCTCTCCCGTTGCGGAGCACAGGCTCCGGACACGCAGGCTCAGCGGCCATGGCTCACGGGCCCAGCCGCTCCGCGGCATGTGGGATCTTCCCGGATCGGGGCACGAACCCGCATCCCTTGCATCGGCAGGCGGACTCTCAACCACTGCGCCACCAGGGAAGCCCCCATGGACAGTTTAAAGCACCTCCTTAGTCCCCACGGCCCCGTGATTGAGTTTAACTTGACCTCACTTCCTTTTCCCTGGGTATACAGTGAAACCTCCTCTGGCGGAGTGGGGTTGAGAAGGGGGATTTTTTTTGCCACCTCAAGTGGGTCCTAATGCTTGTGTGTCACTTCCCAGTGCCCTTCCAAGCACTGGAACGTCTGGTGGTGCCCGTGAGTCCTGGTTGCTGCTGCAGACATTTCTGCTGCCCTGTCATCACCCCTTGACCATGTTGTGGCATGTTTATTACACAGAAAATTGTCCTTTGGGTTCCGTCTTCACTGGACACTATGCTTCTTCCCTCTGCTTGCTGATGAGATGTTTTCCAACTGACCACCTTCACCACAGCAGCATGGAGCCTTAGTTATAGCCAAAACTCATAGCAGAGTTGGAATTTCCATCTTGCAGCTCCGACTGAGGAAAACATAGTTTAGCATTGTTGTCTATAATTGATTTTATTTAGTTCTAGGACTCCATTCGCAATAATGGCCCCCAAAGCATAACTTTGCCGGCTAGGGATTGTGAATTGCCCACCTAAAGTCCATTCTCCCATTCTTTCTTACTAAAAGAACACCAGTTTTATCCCAGCTACCAAACATCCAACCACAGTTTATGCTTCCCAGATTCCCTTGCAGTAGGTATGGACCTGTAACTAGAGTCTGACAAGTAGGATGTACACTGGAGTGTTATGTGTGACTTCCAGAACAGCCCTTTCATGTAAGATAACTCAACCTGAGATGTACCCTTTCCCCCCACCACTGCCCACCTCCCACCTCCCTTCAGCTTGCTGCCTAAAATGTAGGAGCTCGTGTATGACTTGCTTTCTGTATTGCTTCATTCTTACAGATTACTTTTAATGGTGGGTTTTTTTCCTCCATGTCTTGTTTCTTCAATAAGAATGCAGCAAAAGCAACTTAAAATCATGGACTGCTTTATTAAGCAATGTCGTGTGTGTGTGTGTGTGTGTGTGTGTGTGTGTGTGCGCGCACATGTGCGCATGTGCACATGCTTTGGGGGTATAAACATAATAGAAAAGACAATCCCCGACATGAAAAAATGTAAGATCAGGGTAAGACTTACTTGGTAAGAATAATAACAGAACATATCCAAGGTATACATACAGGTACACTGATATATATCAACATGTAGATATAGATAGATCTTAACCTAGTGTCAAGATAGGTATGTTACACTGGATTTTAAATTATCACTTTCCTTCCCTTTACATTCAGAAATTCAGCTGCTCATGTGTTTAGAAGTGAGATGCTCAGAAAGGATGAGATGAGTAGACATTTCTCCAAAGAAGACACACTGATGGCCAAGAAGTACATGAAAGGATGCTCAACATCACTAATTATTAGAGAAATGCAAATCAAAGCTACAATGAGGTATCACCTCACACCAGTTAGAGTGGGCATCCTCAGAAAATCTACGAACAACAAATGCTAGAGAGGGTGTGGAGAAAAGGGAACCCTCTTGCACTCTTGGTGGGAATGTAAATTGATACAGCCACTATGGAGAGCAGCATGAAGGTTCCTTAAAAAACTAAAAATAGAACTACCATACAACCCAGCAATCCCACTCTTGGGCACATAGCCAGAGAAAACCATAATTCAAAAAGACACATGCACCCCAATGTTCATTGCAGCACTATTTACAATAGCCAGGTCATGGAAGCAACCTAAATGCCCATCGACAGACAAATGGATAAAGCAGATGTGGTACATATATACAATGGAATATTACTCAGCCATAAAAAGAAACGAAATTGGGTCATTTGTAGAGACGTGGATGGATCTAGAGACTGTCATACAGAGTGAAGTAAGTCAGAAAGAGAAAAACAAATATTGTATATTAACGCATATATGTGGAACCTAGAAAAATTGCACAGATGAACCGGTTTGCAGGGCAGAAATAGTGGCACAGATGTAAAGAACAAACGTATGGACACCAAGCGGGGAAAGTGATGGGGGTGGTGGTGGTGGTGGTGGGATGAATTGGGAGATTGGGATTGACATGTATACACTGATATGTATAAAACAGATAACTAATAAGAACCTGCTGTATAAAAAATAAATAAAATAAAATTCCAAAAAAAAAAAGAGTAGCCCCCTCTCGCCACAACTAGAGAAAGCCCATGCACAGCAGTGAAGACCCAATGCAGCCAAAAATTTAAAAAAAGAAAAAGAAAGGATGAGATGGAGGAAAGACCCTCACCCTTTTGAGCTGTAAAGAACTGTTGATGCTTTGCTCCCACTCTCTTTGTAAAGAGGTTCCTCATTAACCACACATGAGGATGCCAGGCCGACAGAAGACAGTTCCCTGTAGTCCGTGTCTGAGAAATTCATCTCCTTCCTATCAAGTACTACTGGGCAAGTTACTGAGATGACATCTTAATACATGAAGGAAATCATTTGCAGATTCATTACATGCAAATCTTTTCTTAACTCCAAGTGCCTTAAAAACACACACACCACATAGACACAGACACGAGCATAACTATGTTTGTATCATTTCTAGAATACACAAAAACCAAAGAAAGTCTCCGTGATATCATGAAGTATACTGACAAACATCAATTTACCATAAAAATGCTAATCTTGAAAGTAGTTAATGCAGTAATATTTCCTGGAATCTAACGGAAAATGTTTCAGAATCATAACACCATAAAAAGAATGGTATTTATAATAAATATAATTTAATCTCACAAATAATGATAAAATCACAACTCTCCTTCTCAGTTGTTTGACCCATGGAATAAACTGGAGTTCTGCTGTAAATTGCATGGCATGTTGGTGATCACTCAGAATGGGTAGGTGATTGGAGAATGGGCAGGTGACTGGAGAGTGGGACCCTTCAAAACGACCTTTTAAAGCTCATTAGTTGTATTGTAATATGCCGGCAGGTGTAGCAAAGACACCAGCTACCTACCAAAGATTCAGGCTTCCCTCTGCACAGCATAGTCGTTGTCAAGAAGTGGCTGCCCTTGTATCTGTGTGGTCCGAGCTGGCTCAGTTCTGGGCGTAGGCATGTGGGTGCAGAGATGTGTGTCACTCAGGCCTGGCCCATGGAAACCTGCCTGTGATCTTCCAAGCACTCTTTCATCTTCCATCCTCTGGCTGGAAGTGAACAATGGAGACACCAGGAGAGGGGCGGAAAGATATCTAGAAAGAGCCCGGGTCGCTGAAACACTGTGTGGAACGCTGTTTGCAAAGGATTCACCTTAAACTGATCTCGTGCAAAAATGAACTTTGTGCTAAACATGTGCAGACTTGCCTGTTATCACAGTCAGCTCTGGCTTAATTAACACACAGGCTGAGGCCTCCCTGGTCCTCCTCTCAGGGCGATGCTGTCCTTTCACTGAGTTATTGGCAGGAAGGCCCTTTCCATGGCTCCTCTCCATTTCCCCATTCTTCACTTTTCTCTTTGACCTTCTCCCTATAACATCTCTTTTGAATCACTTGTCGATCCATTGGAGATTGAGTCTTGGCTTTCCTTTTACAGAGACTGCTGCTGCCAAGGGCTGGCTTCAGGAGCGCAGGAAGTGGGGGGGGGGAATAGGTGGGACAGGGTCCCCTGAGGGCATCTCTCTCCTGCAGTGTCTGCACTTCCCCCGTAATTCCTCTTTTCCACCCCAGGGCCACCTGAATCACACTCCAGGGCCTGGATGTCAGTGCTCTGCTGAGGTCGGGAGGGCGGCCACATTGTAAGAGTGGCTTCTGGACTCTTTCTGCAAAGGAGGGATCCAGGAGCTTGCTGTACGAGGGGCCCTGAGAACACCTGGAAAGCAAATCCCATTGTGCTCTGCATAAGGTTGTAACTGACAAAGGGCCTCAAGGGGTCTAAGGCGCAATTTTATTTCCACTTTGTAAAGTTCACCTGATGTTCCCTGAGGCTATGCCAATGAATAATTACCCATTTCCGTTCTCCCAAGGAGAATCAATCACAGTACCAAATGGTAACCGGCTCGTTTATGTAATATCCCTGGAATTTAGGTCATGGCAATATTCAAGTTCCATGTCATGAATAGGAAGCTTGCTTGAGACACAGCACCATGTTTTATTGCCTTTTTGTTGTGTTCCTTAGTATGCACAGTTCAGGAATCGGAATGGGGCAAGTCCATTCCCAAGTGTGTACGTGAGTGCACGTGTACATGGTGCGTAAGTGGGAGTGGGAGTGTGGTCCTCTGTGCTTCCAGGCCAGTGGCCTAGACTGGCACCTGAAAACTGGGTTTGGGGACTGAAACCGAGTTGGTTGTGGATCTCCAGAAGGATGTGACATGAAGAGTCCGAGACCTAATTCTTGTCACTGTTATTTCACAATGAGTACAATAACAGTGTGGATCCCAGCTCCAACACTTACCAGCTGTGAAACTTTGGGCAGAGTACTTAACCTCTCTGTTCTTCCGTTTCCTCTTCTGCAATATGGAAATTGTAATGATACCTGCTTCATAGGGTTGTGAGAGGATAACATGAGATAAATATAAAATCCTCAGCACAATGCTGTAATAGCAAACCTCAATTTACATTAGCTAATACTAATGACAATTAGAAAAAGAAGATTGCATTGTCTACTGAGGAGGTTACTACGTTCATCACAGAAGATCTCTTAAGTCTCTTCCCTGTTGAATAGTCTATGAATCTCTACCGGAGCTTCCTCTGCCATAAAATAAGGGTAACGTTCACTCATCTACCTCCCTGGGTTCTTGTCCATCAACTCAGTGGTACCTGGAGGTCTCCTGCTCTGTGAGTGGCACCTGCCACATGCTGGGAAGAGAAAGCCCTTCCTAAGGGACCAGTTAGATCATGTCCCACCCCTGCAGGAAACACTCCAGTGGCTCTTCCTCTAACACGAACCTGAGAAGCTCCCGAAGTGGTCTGTGTGTCGCCAGCCAGCCACCAAGCCTTACCAGCTGCAGTGCCCGCCTTGGCCCTGAGCCCAAACTGCTCACTATGCACGAATCTTGCAGCATGACTCTCTGTCCATTCACTCTTCCCTTGGGGTTGAATGCTGAGCCTACCTCCATCCACACCCACACACACTCTCCATCACAAGCACAGATGTTTCAATATCATTGAGATTTCTTTCAGGACTCGTTTTAAGCACCTCTTTCATTTTGAAACTTTTCACCAATCCTACCCCCAAAGTAAACTGACTTCCCTCTTCCCTAGGACCTCCCAAGTCTTCCTACGTGTTCCTGTCACTGCACTTACAACCCTTCATTACACTGTTGTTCGCACATCTGTTCTTCTTGTTTCTTCCTCTTGTATCCCCTGTACCTAAGACAGCACCTGGCACATTTTGTGTTGAAGCGCCACATATTTCTGTTTTTATAGATGAAAAACTCAAATGTTGGCGATTTCATGTGGTCCAGCCTAGAGTGGGTACTTAGTAATATCTGCTGATAAAGTAATAAATGAGCAGAGGAATAAATGAATGAATGAACTTTTGCTCCCACTGACCTACTAGTAGCTGACAAGTCTCTTAAATGATATCATGACTTTCACAAACACTGATGTATCTTCCTGGGTACATGTTAATCCTTTTTTTGATTTTCCAGTAGAATTTTCTTAAAAATCTAAGCTATAGCTGTGAGTTACATTTTTACAGTAAAATGATAGAGACCGTTCATAATATTGTTCTCAGGCAAACAGAAGATTTAAGGATTGTCTAAGACAATCTCATACACACACACACATTCACATATGCATTCACACACACACTTTAGAATGGACTTATCCCATTCTGAACCCTGAACTTGTACATACTCATCCCTATTTCTCCCCTATTGAACCAGCTTGAAACACTGTTCCAGTCTACTCAATCCATCATAATTAATCATTATATTATATGGAAGCCAAATGACTGTCCTATTTCCCAGTCCCACTCCTCGACCCAACCATCTATTCTTCCAAAAATGGTTATTGCGGTCACAAAATTGGCTCCAAATGTGACGAACAACCATGAGACAAACAACACACATGAAGTGTTTTTGTCTCACGTTTCATATCATCAGAAAATGACCCAAATCATCCACTGATAAGTCCCTCTTTGGGGATCTTCTCTGATCAAAGAAGCAAAGGTGGAATGTATCATAGGCTTTGGGGTTCCCCACATCTCAGGTATTGAATGTCACATTTCAACTAACATTGTGCTGAGAGCCAGCCCTCTGAGGTGGGACCGGATTTGACAAGAGTCAAGGAGCTCTAACCCTTCTCTCATGGGGGCAGTCAGGAGCCTTGACTGCCAGTGGGTTGTATGACCGGACCAGCGAGCACAAATTCAAATGCCTAGAGAGGCCAGTAGATCATGTCAATAGGAAAAGGAGGCTCAGTGAGAATCAATAGGGAGCAGTGAGGAGTGTGGCAAAGTCGTCTATAAGAAGGCACTCAGTTCCAGGAAAGTGTTCCCATGCAGGTCTGTGAAGTCAATGTTGCCAGATTTTAAGATTTTTAAAGAGAAGCTAGAAATCTGGAGAAATTTATGAGAAATCTTCTGGATTTTGAAATAGTGCATGTGTCACATAAAACATGGCTGAAGGCTAGATCTACTTTCCTGTCACCAGTTGCAACTCTTACATGAAATCATAACCCATGACACCTTAGGCACACAAGGTATTCAGAGACTGAAAGGGGGTTCAGTGGTCAGAATGCTCAAAGAAAACGCTCATTTTAAATACTCTCACTTAGGATTCCTGCAAATATTCTGACCCATGCTGAATCACGTCTCAAGTTTTAATTTGGAAGCTTTGATAACTCTCCTGGTCAGTTACTAGCTATCCCACAAGGCTGAGAAAGACAGAAAGAACTGGCTGAAATAGGAAAGGCAGAAAGAAGGTTGAGTTAGGCAGTATGTTTATTTTAGGGAAGAAGGAACGTTAAAAACCCCTCCTTGTTTTCCAGCTCCTGATGCATGTCTCCTTTTCTTTCACTTGCTCTTGTCTCTCAACTTTAAATGCTTTGGCTCTGTTATTAAGAAATTGTGTTTCAGTCATTCTCAGAGGTTTAGTCTGTGATGAGGGTACGGCACGATTAGACAATTACCACCCCTTTCTAAAAGTTTCGGTCCAGCATCAGCAAAACCTGCCTTCCAGCCTGAACTTCTTCCAACCCACTAACCGACAGATGGCATCACCGATGTCTCTGAGATACACACACACACACACGTGTACGCACCTTCCCCGCGAGTGAACACACAGTTCGGCTCTGGTGTTAGAAGCACAGTGAACTTATCAAGCAACAAAGTGGGTGGCAGGGAGAGAGATGAATCTGGAGAAAAGGTCACCTCCTCTTTGGCCCCCACCCCCAATTAAGGAGTCCAGGGCATTTAAGGTCTAGCACATTTCCATGTGGGATGGAAACATGACTCGATGAAATGCAGCTTTTGAACAGGAAATGGGAGGGTCGTCAGTTTGGGCTGGAGCATATGTAGAGTAATAATAATGACACTGCCTTTGCTGATGTCAGACCTCCATTTGTCAAATAGCCCATGGAACCGTGACAGGGCACGGTCCTCCAGTCTACCCAAGTCAGATAATTATACTGACTGCAAAACACCCAGGCACGGAGCACGGGAAACCTTTTAGGGGCCCTTTATCATGCCCTGCCTTTTCCAGAATGAGGCTAATTTGCTCCTATTTCAGCCGGCTCCAGCTCAGAGAGAACAGGCGAAGGGAGAAAAGAGAGTGAACCGTCAGTGTTATTGAAGAGATTCATGATGAGTCACGCTCACACACAGGCCAGGGCCATGCCAGACGCCACACCACTCATTAGCAGACCTGCGAACTGGTGTTCCTCTCACAGCTGAGCAACAGAAGGCCCCCGGGGACCCGCGAGGCCCTGTTCTCCCACACCCTGCAGTGAGAAAGGCCAGTTTGGGCAGGCCTGGGTGCAATTGGCACCCCAGATGCTAAGTGAATCTGTTTTATGCGCTGTGTTGCTTCAAGTATAATTATCCCAGAGCTCAGCTGGTGTGGAAATCAAGGTAACATCTCTTCTTGTTCCACTGAGACAGTTACCTGACTGGGGACTCCATTTCCTCCCCAGGTTCCCTTTGGAAAACCCAAGAGCTGGGCATGTACGTGTTTTGCCAGCCTTGCTCCTCTCATATCCAGCGACAGCTGTGAGCCCTGCTCATCCGGAACTGCAAACGATTCTTTTCCTTGTCCGAGTGATGCCAGCAATTAGAACTTAAATGTATAGTTCAGGCCATTGGCAGGCTCAGGGCACCAAAGACGAATCCAGCTCATTTTCAGGAGACGAGGGTGGGCTGTAGGAATCGTTGATTTCAGTTCCCAAGGCAATGGGGAAACTGAGGCAGAGAGGCCAAAGGACTTGCTCGAACATGTAAAGCAAAGAAGAGGAGCCAGGTCCCCGCTTTTCTGTTCATTGCCACTCCACTTGTTGCAGCTACATTCCCATACGGTAAGACGTTGCTTCTAGTCAGGAGAGTAAAGTGTTCTCCCCTTTCTGAAAACATCACTCTCAGAATCAAAACTCCATAATGTTCAGGCAAAACAAACCAAAACAATCTGGCTTCCGTTAGTGCTCTCCGTGCCCTCCGCAGGGGACCTGAAAGCAGAGGGGACAGGGCTAGGACATCGTCTAAGTGACCACAGGAGGCACTGAACACAGTGGATCATCACCCATTCCTCAGGGTGATGTGGAGCCGCGATGGGCTTTGGCGGAGAGAAGTAACTCTTATCACCCAGCTCAGTGGGGATCTGGCGTCCCTCCTCCGCCAGAATCACTACAGAGCCTGATTCTAGACCTTATGTTACTTGATATGCACTGCTATACATATGAGCTTAGATTTATGGTATCTACCCAAAGTGACCCTGGCCCTGAAAGAAATCCAAGTGGTGATTAAGAACCATCATTAACAACGCACATATGACTCAAAGCACTCACACTCCATTTCTTCGGGCTGGAGACACCTGCACCCTGGCTTCAGGGAGATGTCACCGTCTCCGTGATGACTCGGGCAAGTGTGGTAAGACCTTGGGGAAATTCCTGTGAGTTTCTCAGGTTTTCAAAACTCCCTGCAAAGCTGCTAGACGGTGCTTCATCTAAAGGAAGCATGTTGGTAATAAGGACCTACTGTTGGCACAGGGAACTCTACTCAATACTCTGTAATGACCTATATGGGAAAAGAATCTAAGAAAGAGTGGATACATGTATATGTATAACTGATTCGCTTTGCTGTGCCACAGAAACTATCGCAACACTGTCAATCAACTGGGCTCCAATAAAAATTAAGAAAAAAAAGATGTAAGAAAAAAAATAAAGGAAGCATGTTGGCAAACTCAGAGGTAATGCGTGAAGGGCATTTACCATGATGGACACTCAGCCCTGGGCATTCCTCTTCCTCCCAGAGGAAATGTAAAAGACAGAGCCAGCGCCTGGTACACGGTGTGCCCTGGAGATGGGGGGCTGGGGACCACTGCCCCTTCCCTTGGGTGAGTCCTCCAGTGTCTCCCATTTGCTATGTTCCTGAGTCAAAAGAGGTAGAGCTTAAGACAGGAGATCAAGTTAAAAGAATAGCTCACCTGACCCCCAAAGGAATGTGCTTAGGAGTCGCCAGGGACGAGTATGGCCTCCCCACCCCAACCAGGGCAGGGCGCACTGGCCGGTATGACTACTCCTGCCCAGCTGAAGCCTGACTATAGTGTACACAGCAAATCCATGCACGCCAAGGCAAACATCCTCTGCTTCCAATTTTTACATTTGTTTCTTTCACAAGGGAAGGGATAATGATATCTGGCGATGTCTGCACAGCTCTCGCAGGCACCATCTTAAGTGTGTTGACTCTGTTAGCTTCCGTTACAACCTTAGGAGGAAACGCATTCCTCATTTACACGTGAGGAAGCCCATACACTGAGAATTCCCAGTCACACAGCTAGCAAGTGGCAGAGCTGGGATTTGAACCCACTCTGCTGGGTAAGAAATGATGACATGATTCTACGTGGACACAGGGTCTTGCGCAGCCGACGTACTCTGGAGCATTGGGGGGGACCTCTCTCTCTTCAGTGCCGTGTGGACATGCAAGAGAGGCAAAGAAGACGTGGGAGATTCAAATCAAGGGGAAGTCCGGAATAATGGTCAAGAACAGGGGCTTTGGGATCAACAGGTGTGGCTGGAGTCCACTCTGTCCCTTACCAGCTAGGTGACCTTGGGCAGGTGACTCAACCTCTCTAAGCCTCATTTTTCCCATCTATAAAATGGGTGTAAGGAGGGCTCTATCTCACAGTGTTCTTGCAGGGTTAAAAAGAGCTGATCCCCCCCCATCCCAAACAGCACCGCACAGTGGCTGGCTAACAGTTAATGTGGCATACACGGTGGTGTGAGTTATTATTAAATACAGCGAGCTAAATGGCAATCAGGGCAAGATAAAGTTTAAAAAACAAAGATTTAAGGTCGACGTGATCTTCTTAGTGATCAAATTTGTCATAGAGACTTATGACCCACAAATAGGAATTTCCCTTAATATAGTCGTTTTGGGAAACAGTTCCTTTTTCTCTCCTGGCTGCCGTCATTTATTTGACTTCCTCTGTTCCTCCCTGGGATTTGGTGAATGATTCACAGTTATCATGTAACAGCTAAGCCTGGCTTCTCCTTGGTAACAGCTATGCCCATGGTGTCAGCAAAGCTGCCTCTGGGCAGTTGGGGCCAGACGCTGGATCCAGAGCGGACCTGCCCCACACATGCCCCTCCTCTGTGTCCTTGCTTCCCTTCACAGCCTGGCGGCGTGTAGGCACATGGCTGGCCGGGAGCCTGTATTCCTCACCCAGGTCCTGTCACTATAATAACCATGTTTTCTCTTGCGGTGAAGAGTAATTGAATTAAATTGGGCGGCATTTGATCCTGACCATGTTAACTGTCTGATCCAACTGAGGCCTCTGTGAGGTCGCGGGCAGGAGTGAACAGAGCGGCCAGACAGATGTCCTCATCCCTCGGGCCTGGTGGTCGTGTTCATATTTCTGTGCCCACCCTGGTGACCTTCCTCCTCCAGGTGGAAGCCTCTGGAGGTTCAGTGGGCCTGGGGGTGAACCAGGAGAATCCCCAGGTGTGTGAGGAACACAGCAGAGCTGGCAGGAGTCTAGTTTGACTGATGTCACAACATACGGACGTGCAAATGTTCCAACAGGGACGGGTGGAAGCACAGGCGACGGGTGGCTCTATAAAACTATGAGCGCAAAAAGTACTCTGTGTGTGTGTGTGTGTGTGTGTGTGTGTGTGTGTGTGTGTCGGTGGGAGATCCACAAGCAGGAATTAAAAGTTTTGCTCTGGTAACATCTCAGACTGTCTGTGGTTTAAAAGTCACATGTCTTTGGCAAACAAGCAGCCCCAGGAGTCCTTATCAAGAGTAAATTATGTGGGTATGTCGCTTATCTAAAAGTAAATAAGAAACACAGATGACTGCCTTTAAATGTCTCACTAGCTCTATTTCCCCTTCTTTCTGCAGATAAAATTAAATACAGGCATCACCATCTAAATGTATCAGCAGGATGCACGAAGGGACGCCAGCAGGGGGAGATAGGAGGAAGGCTCAGGGGGTTATAGGTCTTTAAAAACCTCTTTTCCTGTCACCCTCGGTCCCCTCGGTCCTGGTATCACTGTTCAGACGTGAAACTGAGAGACATTTGCAAACGCTTGACCCCATCTCTCTCAACCTCCGTTTCATAATTCCTTAAGGTAAACAATGGAAACAAAAAGATGCTCGCACATTGAGGGCGCCTGGAATTGCCCTGCTTGGAAAACACTGGCAAGGTTGACTTCCATCCTCAAAGGCACGACCTCTGTCACTTCACTGTGGCCATTACCCTTGTTGGCTGGTCCTTGGTGAACCCAAGAATTGAGTTGCCAGGCTGGGAGGAGTCCTTCATTTTGACTGATCACCCGGGACCTGCCCGGAGGAAAGAAGTGCTGGGGTTTTGTGGCTACTAAACAGAAGTCAGTCCCAAGGACTTAGAGGGGTAACAGATATGGCCCTCCCAAGGAACTCAGAGTGCCTGGCTTCTGATTCTATCTATTCTCAGATTATTGATCCAGGAGGGGGTGATGGAAGGATTTCCCCCTTCATTTATATTCATAAGGTTCAGTCTGTGTGTAAGGATAAGCAAGAAAGGAAGTCCCAAACACCCCATCATTTTTAAATGATGGGTTATGAAACATTAATGACTCCCAGGATGGGGAAAGTTTCCATTGGGACATATGATTCAGCCCAGTGAGAGAGCCCAGAGCCTTCAATAGATGTCAGCTTGGTTTCCAACCCATTAATCCTCTACAGCCGACCACCGCCTTCCCAGTGAGAGGTCCTCCCCAGAGATACAACGAGTCACCATCACAGTATTGATACAGCAAAGGGCGTAAGTCCTTGCTGCACCGTATGCAACCAGCCTAAAGTCTAAGATCAAAACCTAAATAAGCAGGAGTACTAGAAGAGCATATACCAAAGGCACCCTGGCCTAAGTATCTTC